>NC_056729.1:176229204-176529204 GCF_019279795.1 Protopterus annectens | reverse complement strand
ACATTTCTTTTTGATTGATATGCAGGTGAATTTGTCCTGGGCTCCATTTGCCTTGAATGCATTTGCCTGCCATGTGAGCCCTGCATGCATAGTCTGATGTGTCTGTTGTCAGAGTTTGGACGGTGGAAGGTTGTGAGAAAGGGAGTCCCTTGTTGTGGTTACAAGCCTCTGTCCACCAAAGTATTATCCTTAGGCAAGGAATGATAGGAATTGCTGCTTCCAGGTCCTGGGAATGCTGACACCAGAGACTTTTTAAGTACCATTGGAGTTTCCTCATATGCAGTCTTGCATATGGAATAAGTAGAATACATGAGGCCACGAACCCTAGGGCTTGCAGTATTTTTCTTGCAGATAGCTGGGTATGGGTGGCCAGTAGCTTGAAATAAGTTGTCAAATAAATCTGCTTTTCTGAAGTGAAGAATGCCATCTGGGAAGTTGTGTTCAAGCTTGTTTCCAGGAATACAATCTTTTGGCTAGGTACCAGATATGATTTCTTTTCATTGATGGTATACCCCAGAGAAGTTGGGAGTCTCTTTACAAATGTCTGGTGCTGAAGTAGCAATTCCTGACTGTCTGCCTGAATCAGGCAATCGTCAAAGTATGGGTAAATTTAAATATTTCTCTGCCTGCAGTAAGCAATGGCTGGAGCCAGGCACTTTGTGAATACCCTGGGTGCAGTAGATAAGCCAAAGGGAAGTGCAGAGAACTGATAGTGCATAAAGCCTGCCCTGAAATGTAGATATTTCCTGCATGATTCCCTTATGGGGATGTGCAGATAAGCTTCTTTTAAGTCTAGGGTGACTAGCCAGGAGTCATTGGCTAGCATAGGAAGGAGCTGCTGGAGTGAAAGTATTTTTAATTTTGGTACCACCAGGAAGGTGTTTAGGGTTGACAGACCCAGAATAGGGCCACCAAGAGTTCTCTTTCCTGGCACCAGGAACACCCTGGAGTAGAAACCCTGGCCCCTTTGCTCTGTTGGCAAAGGTTGAATAGCCCTGATACTGAGAAGAGAAAGTACTTGCTTCTGGGCCTCTGTCCATTGGTTTAGAGGAAGGTCTGGCAATCCACTTGGGGTTGGCAGACAGTGGAAATAGAATCTAAATCCCTGGGATACAATGTTTAAGACCCACTGGTCCTGGGTAATATACTCCCAGTTTTTTGCATGCAGGGCGAGTTTTCCTCCTAGGGGTGCAAGTACTTGGGCATGGCTGGGAAGGGTTAAGAACAAGTTATTGTGAACTTTTTCCATAGGGGGGTGGCTTACCACTCCCAGTTTTTGTGGAGGGAGCACTCCATTGTTTAGATCTGTGCATACCCTGAGACTGTAGTCTTTGTGGTCTGTTGCCCCTGGGTTTGGGCTGTGAAGGTCTGGAAAGGACCAATTTTTTGAAGGCCAATGCCTACTGAATCTAGGTGGCTGAACCTATAAGAAATATTTAACAGTTTGCATGGATTTAGCTTTTTCTTCCATCTTTTTAAGAACTTCTTCTGCTTTAGAGCCAAACAGTCTTGGTTTTAATGGAGCATCAAGTAATTTTGCCTTGACATGGTCTGGCAAGATTTGTTCCTTCAGCCAAGCATACCTTCTCAGAACAGACCCAGTGACAGTAGCCCTGCAAGATACTTTTAAGGCATCAAAACCACACTGCAAAGTATGTTCACCAACTTGGTTTGTAGAATGCATTAAGTCTTGTAAATCCTTATTTTCTGCACAATCAGGAATCAACAACATTTTTTGTTTAATTAGATCAATAATATGCTGCTGGTACTTCAACAAGTGAAACTGGCAATTTAAAGCCCTGATGGCAAGAGTTCCAGAGGTATATACCTTCTTACCCCATATGTCTAGAGCCCTAGAATCCCTGTCTGAAGAGGTAGGGTTTTTGGCTGTAGAAGCCTTAATACCTTTAGGTCCCTGGGAAATGGTCTCTGGATCCGCAGTGGGATTTTTAAAGAGAAATTTGTGAGAGTCAGGTACTCTGTAGTATCTGTCAGGCTTTCTAGGAGCAGGTGGTAAAGTATCAGCGGTAAGGCTGGATTCCATGAAGACATCATCTACAATATCCAGGACAGGGGGAATAGCTAGAGGTCTATGCTGAGGCAAGTCTAAAAATTCCCTGAGTCTCTTTTTGGACTGCGGGTAGTCTTGGCATTCCCAGTGAAAATGCTCTCTTAGGGTATGCAAGGTTTCACCGAAAGAAAGATCCTTTGGGGGGAGGCAGAGGGAATTGACTCCTCTGGGTCTGAGTTCTCATAGGTAGATAATGGTACGTCCTGGTAATCACAGGGGTCACAGTCATCAGAGTCATGGTCTGAAGAATCTGAAGGAAAATCTATTTTTTGTCTTTTAGAGGGGGAAGGCTGGCTTCCCCAATTAAAGGAATAAGGTCTTCAGCCATTCTAAGCATTTGTTTCTGTGGCATGGGAGCTTGAGAATGTGTTTTGATCATCGGTTTCCTAGGCATAGTGCGAATTCTAGGCATGAGAAATTCGTTAAATTTAGTCATTAACAAAGTAGTCAGTTTAATATGAACATCGGAAGGTCTGAATAGTCCCTCAGAAGCTGGTGCCTGCACAGTGGCTTTGGACCCATCTAAGGTAGAGACATCCAGAGGTTCCATAGTCGAAGAAGCATCTCGCGTCATACTGGACTCTGAATGGGTCTCAGTAGAGGCCTGCAAATCTGTAGAAGCAGGTAACAGGAGCTGCAAAAGCACCTGAGTATCGTCGGCAGTTTTGGACCTATGCGGTCAGTCTCTGTCTTTATCTTTGCATTTTTTCAGAAGGTCGGTAGTTGGATGGCTTACCGACGCCATTTCGGAATATGGAGAATGAGAGCAAAAGAATTTAGAGACAAAAATAGCCCGACAACAAATAGTTTGGGCGACGAACAAGGCACAAAACCAACAGCGAGGGATGTCGTGGTCTGGGCCTAAACAGGTGACACAGTAAGAATGAAAGTCTCTGTGAAGTATTTGTTTTCCACAGGCAAGACAGTTGTTAACTTTTTCTGACATCGGTTAGAGCAAGAAAAAAGGGTCCCCATTGGGGTACTTTAGAAGACTTCAAGTTTGAAACTCGAAAAATGAAAATTTCAGGTAGCTGCAAACCGGCACTTGCGTAATGCTTCTGCTTCGAGCTCCCATGTGGCAAGAAAAGCTGATGTAATAGTGTTGGCTGCAGGTTTTATACCCCTGATGATCTGACGTCATGGATGAGGTAACAGCATCTGATGCAGAAATCCCAAGACTATGGTATTCGGGCCGACTGAGGGCTATCTGCAGGCAGATAACCCAAGTGTGATGACTGCAACAGTGAAACACGAAGAATATCTGGTGTTAGAAACAGCATGGAGGAAAAGTCCTATTAAATACAATCAGAATCTAATAAGATTCGATAATGACTACTCCACTAAAGGGCTGGAACAGAGAAAAAGGTATGGCCACTAATAAAAACTTTAAAACAGAATAATATTAAAGCTCAAATAGCCTTCCCTGCAAAAATAGAGATACTGCACTTAAGTGAGATGAGAACCTTCAACACTCTGGAAGAAGCCCTGCAATTCATCAAAAGCAACAACATCATAACCATTTCAGAAGATATGGAATGGGCATCCTCATCCTTGAAGAGAACCACTGATAAAAATGGCTGGACTGATGTCAAAAAGAAAGAAGCAGAAAACAGAATCTTAAGTACCTACATCTGTAAAATCTCTCAAAGTATCAAATGCAACCTAACCATTAAAACTTTAAATGGATTTAATATGTTTCAAAACCTCTAAGCTCATGCATACATATACCACATATATACAGGGGAAAGTATGTTTCCTATATCTTTTCAAGTATGACTTACTAATCTAGACATATCTAGATATATCTTGGTTATAAATCATCTCTTTCTGACATTTCCTTCTCTTTCCCCTTTGTCTCATGTCCTTCTATGTTTCTCTTGTTTTTTTTCCTCTTCTCTATCCTACTTCTAAATATATGTTAAGGACTGACTGTTTGACATAGTAACTAAATACAATTCAGTAGAATCAAAGTTAATAATTATGCTTTGTAACCTGTAATGCTTTGTTTGCTGGTCACTTCTTTATTTATTTGTTAACTATTTATTTTATTAAATTCTTATTGATATTTACTGTGGCTGAAATCAACCCTAGTCGCGAATTGATTTATCCTTTAAATCCGTTTAAACTGTATACTAGCATTCCAATGAAACTGTTAGATTGTATTTCCGTCAAGCCTATGATAGCTGTGAATTACGTCTGTATTAAAGTAAGCAATGCAGCTGGGGAGTGTTAGTTAACATTGAAGTGACGTGGGGTTGATTTATTTGTAGCTGGCGTAAATAAAGATGTTGGAAAGTGGGCTCATTTTGAGTCCCAAGTCTTTTCATAGTGAATCCTGTTTGTTTTAAAGTACTGACACTAGTCTTGGTTATTGTCAAGAGCTGTCCGACCATGGCTGAACAGATGACCGTTATTTGAGACGCTGATGAAGCTGACATATTTTTTTTTTTAAAGGAATGGTAGATTTGACTGCAGGAATGATCTATGGGTGAGTGCAGAATACAGCTAACATGTACTTTATGTGGAACTATGCTGTGATGAGGGTCCCGGCAGCTTTGGGTGGGAGCAATGTAATTAAGTGTCAGAGCTTCCGCGCTCTTGTGATGAGACATAAGTGTGATAGGTAAAAGGAAATGATGCTGCTGGGCTTGAGACTATGTCTTCACTTGTTTGCATGGGTTACAGGTCTGTGTGTGTTCTGGTTTGGGGAGGGATGGTGGCCTGTACCGAGGTGTATGCGGTGTCTTACTTAACGGCCCTTTGGTAAAGAATCTATTGAACTTGCCGTGAGGGAGACAGAAGTCCAAAGACGGGAAATTGTTTAACTGGTTGTTTACTCTCAGTGAAATGTTTGGGTGGGAAAAAAAAAGAGCTTGTGAGTTTAAAAATTATGATTTTAAGACTGCAGGTCGCACGAGCTACATGTACTGTTATAAGCTTTTCTTAAGCTGTTGAGATGTTTATTATTGTCATAACAACAAGCAGGAAAGGATTTCATTGGATATGGGCCCACTCCTTTTTTTAAGTATGAACATACCTTTCATGGAAACAGAAGAGAAATCTTTATTTAGTTTTATCTTATAAATAAGAATAAAAAGCTTAAAAAAGTTCAATACTTGTAGCATACTTAACAAATATAACATTAAGTGAACTAAGCATTCAGAATACTGTAAACAATCGGTCTCGTATACATGGTACTGTTATGATGTAAATCACTTTGTAAATATAACTACATTCACTTCCTTGAAAGCCTTTCATTACATAATTTATATGACTGCTAATGCATGATAAAACTAATGGTTATATTATGTTGTAATATAATATATTTAGTCTCTTTTAGTTTAATGCACAGTATCTGAAAATGTATGCTTGTCTGTTACAGGAAGTAATAATCATCAAAATTTAGGTTACTTGCTGCAAGTCTTTGTGTTTATGATTTAAATAACTTGTGTGCTTCAAACAAATTATTATTTACAATATGGAAACATTCATTGAAACAAATTGAATTAGTTTAATGATCTGTATAATATAATTCATATGTTTATAAGTACAGATGGACAGCATATAGCTGTTAATATATATAACAATTATTTCTGCTAATGAATGTTTTAAACACAATAACAGTAGTTAATAGACTCCTTTAATATTTAATATTGTATATATGGAGCGCTAGTGAATGGAAAATGGAAGCTAGAGTGATAGATCTTTAGATGTATCTATCTGTTGGACTAGGAATGTATTTCATTCCATGATGGGTAGGGATTAATGTTTAAAATAGTTTAATTTCATTATTTACTTTGGTTTTTAAGGACGTTAATTAGTTTTTCCAAGCCTGACTTAAACATGATTACTTTAGTGATAACATGCTTTACTGAGATTGATGAATGTTTACAAATTATTAATTTTATTATTAGAGGAGGGGATGGTCCAGGTAAAGATAATGGCACTTCAATCGCTTCTTCACAATAATTTGATATGGACCTTTCTTTATTATCTTTAAACATTAATGGCCTAAATAGTCCAAACAAGACATCTAACCTATTAAGATACCTAAAGTTAAATAGAGCCCAAATAATTCTTCTACAGGAAACCCATTTCAAAAAGAATGATAATTTCATATGGGACCCAAGTGATTATATGACCTTAGCATGCTCCAAATTTACATCTAAGAAGAGGGGAGTTACAATTTTATGGAGAAAGAATTCCTTGACCCTGAAGTAATACATAAATATGTAGATAATGATGGTCTTATAGCTATAGTTATCTTGAAGTATAATAATAGATTGTGGACATTAGTAAACCTATACTGGTTTCCTGGTATTGACATGGAAACTGTTAAGAAACATCTAGATCAAATTATACATATATCTAAAGGTAATCTAGTGGTAGGAGGAGATTTTAATTGTATTTCCGATACTTCTGAAACTACTAATAAAAAATCTCCACATTTAACAGCTACTGCAAAACTATTAAAAGATGGTCCAAATCTTTAAACTTGACAGATACCTTTAATGTTATAGATAACAACTCATTATTATTCTCTCACCAAGACTATAGATTTGGTACTCAAACCAGAATAGATAAAATATACATTTCTTAAGATCTTCAAACAAAAATTACTTTCTCAATAATCCCATGTCCCCTATCAAATCCCAATTCATTAGTTCTAAAAATGCAAATAGATTTTAAACCACTAACATTTATATATAGAATTACTGCATACATTACAAAAATAAAATCATTTAAGCAGTGGTCAGTGAATGAACTTAATGTCTTTATAGATATAAACTACAATTCAGAAATGAACATAGTAATGGTTTGGGATTCACTTAAAGCTTACATTTTTGGGAAAGCGACTGGTTGGTATAAAAATAGAATCAAGGAATGGGAATCAGAACTACAAGAACTACAAAGAAAACTCACATTATATAAATCCCAAAAGTCCCTTAATTTGATTGGAAACAAGAAGAAAATAGAAGATTTAAAAGATATAATGAAATTTTAAATCATAAAACTAATTTAGCCATGGAAAGGTTAAAGATAAATTCTTAAGCTACTTCTCCAAAACATTTACATAATTTATCTGTTAAAGTTAAAATGTAATCTAAAGCTAACTCTGTTATTAATATCTTACATAAAGAAAAAGGTAAGAAAGTGTCAGAAATAGGAGATATACCTGATGCTTTTGTGTCATTATACAAATCATTATAAAAGTAAGAATATTGCAACAGACCATTTCAACTTAGAAAATATGATTTCTAATATTAAACCAATCCCTGAAAGTTTACAAACAAATTTACAAAAACCCATTACACACAAAGAAGTTGCTGATAAAATTAAGGAAAGCAAAGCTGGTAAATCTCCTGAAATGGACTGTTTAATCTCAGAAATTTACAAGTTATTTCCCAAAAATCTAACCTCATTGATACAAAAAACACTAATTGAAATTCAAACCCATGCAATAATCCCCCCTTCATGGGGATACCCTTTAATCATACCCATTTTAAAAGAAAATAAAGAAGCTAGTCATTGTGATCCATATAGGTCAATTTCATTGTTAAACAATGACTATAAAATATTTATGTCTATCCTGGTAAATAGAATGAAAAACCAAATGAATGAAATAATCAACAATGATCAAACTGGGTTTATTCAAAATAGACACACATGATAACATTAAAAGAACATTGACATTGATTATTTAAATAAAGAAAATATAGAAGCCTTGATAATCAGACTGGATATTGAAAAAGCATTTGATGCCCTAAATTGGGATTATTTAATTAAAATTCTTGAAGCATATGCCTTTCCTCCCTCCTTTATTACATTCATTAAAAAGGTTTATGAAAACAACTTAGCTTATATAAAAATAGGACTCTTCACCTCAGAGGCTATACAAATTACAAGAGGTACTAAACAGGGTTGCCCTATGTCACCCATCTTATTTGTATTGGTTATAGAGCTATTGGCTATATTAATATGAAATAATCTAAAGATAAAAGGAATAAATATACTTGGACAATATAATTCTAAGATCATGGTCTTTGCTGATGATATACTTCTTACACTACTAAATTCTAAAGAAGTCTTGCATGAACTAGATATTTTGATACAGACATTTCATAAGATCTCAGGTCTTAGTTTTAATAACCAAAAATCTAAATATTTATTATTAAATAAGAAGAATGATATACAAATAGATAATCATATCATAGGTGAACAAGTGGTAACTTTAAAATACCTGGGGATAATTCTGTGTGAGAATATACAAGATATAATGAATATTAACTATAAAAAGGTCATGGATACAATAGATTCTCTAGTATTCCAATATAATAACCTATTCATAGTTTTCAAAGATAGACTACAGCTTATTAAAATGGTTCTTCTTCCCAAAATGTTGTATATAGTACAAGCTATTTTGTTAATTCCTGAAAAAAACTATCTTAAGAAAATAACAGCAATACTCCTAAGGTTCTTATGGCATCCTAAAATAAATAAAATTGCATATACCCATCATATTAGACAATGGAATCAGGGAGGAATACATTTTCTGGACATTGAATCATATGTAAGAGCTACTCTACTTAAAACAGTGATTGAATGGATTAATCCTAGTTATATCTCCAGCTGGAAATTGTTACATGTTGTTGTTTGCCTTTCGGCTTTTCCTGGTTAGGGGTCGCCACAGTGGAACTCTGGTCTACTGATTGGCAGTAGATTTTCACAAACGCTGAGGTGCCAGCTCAACATTCAACCTTCAACGAAGGCACACCCACTTATGCATGTCTTTTGAAGGCCCACCCAACCACAGGGAGGACATGCAGACTCCACACAGAAGGCACTCCCCGCACTCCAGCCGAGAATTGAACGGGAGAACGTCTTGCTGTGAGGCAACAATGCTACTGCTGCACCACCGCGGATTACATACAACTATAATAATAAATGAAAACAAATTACTTAAAAATACTATTACTATGGATAAGGATAATATATTATGGTACTCATTGACTTTAAATCTGCAATATATTATAACTAAACCAACTATGTCAAATCTAATAAATCATTTATTTGATAATTTTAGGAAATGTATAAATATGAATATGGATTTAAAGCTCTGGTTCACAACACTAATTCCCTTCAGTATTACTAAAAACTTTCCAGATAGAATTCATAGGGACATATACATCTCTTGGGAACAGAAAAAAATAATTTGTTTGTTGCAATGTATGAAAAAATCAACAGGTATTAGACAAACAATATATGATGTCAACTTATGAATTAAATTCTCATGAATGGTTAATACTTCAGAATACATTGACATACTCCAAGGATCTATGTAGGATAGCAAATAATTCTTCTTTCTCAACCCCACCTAAATTCATACTCAGACTGTTTGGAATTATAAATAATAATGAGGATATGAAAAATGGAACTTCATACTTGTATAACCTAATAAAAAAACTACAAAACATTACTCAAGCCATCACATTGGCAGTTTATGACTAAAGGAAATTTGATTCAATTAACCCCAGAAAATAAATCATATATACTACTCTCAGTAAAATTGACCTCTTGTTCTCATTATTGAAGAACATTTACCTGGAAATTCCTCCACAGATCCTTCTTAACTCCTGATAATGTTTCAAAAATCAATTCTTCTAGTAATGGGGTTTGTTGGAGATGTCAACAGATAGATAAAGCTGATTGGTCCCACATTTTTTACAATTGTATAAAAATCAAACCCTTTTGCAAAAAGGTCAATAATTTTATGCAGGTGATTTATACAGATAATTTTGTTATGACCAAAGCTTTAATTTTACTGAATATGACTGAAGGTTTTGTCTTAAATAGAACTAACCACTATTTACTTTGGACAATACTAGCTATTGCTAGGAAATGCATAACAAAGAGATGAAATTCTACCATAGTACCTAGCAGAGAAGATTTTCTGTGTTTATTGAAGAAGACAGCCTTAATGGGAGTTAAAACCAAGGAATTAAAATGGTTTCCTATGCCATTATCTAATAATCCTTGGAAAAAGTTTTAACACTGACTGACACTTTACAAATGGATCTAACCTTCTTTTGAAATAACTATTTCTTAAGTTTAATTGATCTACTTCTGTATAACTTGTTATGATACATTTTTCATATGTCAGGCTGAATGTAAATTTGTATATAGTTAATTTATTAAGTAATATTATAGTTCACTGTATTAAGTATTCATTTGTTTATTTCATATCTAAAATAAAAATTATCTGAGTAAAAAAAAAACAATAAGCAGTTACTGCAATACAAATTATAATCACTTCTATTACTCTCTAAGCAAAGAAATCTCCTTAGCTGCAATAACCGTATTACTTCACTGTCCATCTAATTCCTTATTACAGCACTTGACTTCTTCCTCTTTTCTTCTCCACTTCTACTATTAGAGACATCTAGTCAATCTCGGGCCCCCAAGCAAAGAAGTCAAAGTTGTATGCAAATACATTCCTCATGCCAGACCCTTTGAATTGCCTCTTAACATGCAAACATTCTTGCAATAACTGAATTCTGGCCGAAGCCCTTCATCTTTATGCTACATAACAAAAGTTCTAATTATACCATCTATCAAAGCATTTAATTTTGGAAATAAAGCAGAAGGGGATAGTACATCTAATAAGGAATACTATTTAATTCCACTTACTGACCTCCTAAAATCTCACTGATCATGACCTCAACTAGTCAATTTATAGATGAATTATCAGTTGCTTGTCAAGCTCCTATCCTTGCTCTTCGTTACAAACCCCAAGCTAACCATAACTACAATAACTTCCTAATTATGTCCATTCTTTAACATGCTCAGAGGAGATTTAGCTAACTGTGGAATCCAACAAAGCAGAGATATACGAGTAGATGTATTTAATACTTCTTTGCTGTTGTTGACAAGGACAGTTCTGGCAGACATTGCCTACTTTCCTGGAATATTTGAGGTTTTCATTCTGACTCGGGAAAATTTAGACAGTACTCCATCTAAGTTCCCCAATTTTTTTTGACTGAGGGAACGTTTTCATAAGAACCCCAAGAAAGAGGAGGACATGTTTCTTCTAGTGTAAATACAGGCTGGCAGTGAAGGTGGAGAAAATGCAGCAGGCTCTGAAGCAGATAAATTAACTGTCATGGGAGAGTAGAAAATGAAACTATTAGTGCTAAAATACAATCTGAAAAAACAGGTGTTTGATTTTCACAATATTTGCAGTTAATAAATGCAGTAAGCAACAGTACAGAGATCCACTTGGAAAACATAATGTGAACTGCCAATTAGCTGAGTGATTAATCCAAAAAAAAAAAAAACACAATAGCAGCAGCGGTCACAAGTAAATAACCTTCTTATAAAACCTCAAAAATATGTCATATGGATTAGATTAAATAAAACATACGACTATATGTAGACATGACATTTTGGATAGAATAACTGAATCTTTAAACTTCAGTATTTCATTGATGTATTTAAAAATGAACAATTCTGCAGTGACTTTTGCATAATTTATCCTGTCTGAAAGAGATGTACCAAAATATGAAAAAGAATATCCATGGTTTGACTATGTTTTCAAAGCAAGAATGTACTAGCCAAATGTAATCTGGTGGTATATTTCAGAACAGATGCATTTGTTCAAGAGGAACTCATAATTATTCTTCAAATATGTTCAAAACTGTGCATACTGTGAAGACTTATTATGACAGGTTTATCAGGAGGGGAGTGGGAAACAAAGGGGACTCGTATGAATCTGAACAAAAGTTAATTAGCATAATCAGCATGACTGCCATTGAAGGTATTCAAGGAATGGGCAATATGGGGAGGTAACCAAAACCCATATTTTTTATGTGTAGAACTAAATAATTTAGCAAAGAACTACTTTAAGCAAAAACACTCCTAGTGTAGAGATGCTGGAATTCAATAAAGAAAAATTCTTAATTATAGGAAGTATACACAAAAATCTATTTCTTGCTTGAGTATGCTAGGAGAATATAAATAAAAGCAAAGATGATGCTTCATTGAGAGAACGGATAAAAGATATATAAAGAAGATAATGTTGACACAGACACTGAAGGCAAAATGAAGAAAGAGAAACTATTGATACATGAAGTAATAAAACAATATCTTTATGATGTAGTTATAACAGAATACATCTGGAAAATGGACACAAAATTGTTTTAAAGTTGTGGGCAAAATGAAGGGGAAGGAGAGGAAGACATTAGTGAATCAGAAACAATGAAATATAGTAGTTAAAACTGCAAGAAGGTGCAATAAATTAAAATATGTTTAAAAGAGAAAAAAATGTGAAAATGAAAAAGGAAAAGGTTAATTTTTCAGTTCTTTCTATTAATGTAAACATAATTTTGAAGACTACAAATAGCCTAATATTACAGTGTTTGCTAGACATACATATATAGATTCATAGGTAAATACTAGCTAGCAGTCCTTGTGGGTCATTTTAAGTCCAGCCAATTTCCCTTTTTGTGCTTGAAATAACCTATCCCATGTGTAGTATTTCCCTTATGCTGCACTATAATGTCAATACTCAATCTACCTTGCATGGGAATAGAACCCAAAGTTATCTTCAACAAAGGCAAATGTGTTGTTATACCAATGACACTGCTTTGTATATCTGTCAGTTCCATGACCATATAACTGACCTACCTTGCAGGATCTTGAAAATTAACTTGCTAACATCTGAAAGAAGTGAACTTGTTCAACAATTTGAGCACAGTTTACCATTTTTTTTGGTACTTAAATACAAAAATGAAAATTTCCGGCCCAATGATGACTTCCATGTTTTAAAAATTTGCAGAAAAAATTCCAATCAGCACAGTAACAACATAATTTTTCAGTCTTTCAAACAATTCACCTCCTGCAGTCTTGTTATTGGCAAAGTGTTCTAGAAATCACTTAAATCCACTCTCCAGGAATTGTACATTAACTTTCAATGCATATTATGGATCCTGTAAATGTGCTCGTTTTTAAAATTTTATCCTACTCTATATTGAATGCAGAAGTATCTCACTATAACTTGTACTTCTAAATGTTTTACAGTTCAATGTTTTATGAGAAGCTTTTCTCCCTGGGCCTCAGCTGAAAAGGACATGTGTCCAAATGGGCTTTCCCCATAAACATATGTAAAATAAATAAAATAAATAAACTGTAAGTCTAGCTCCGAGAATAAATCATTACATGTATCAGTGATGTTAAGCTCCTTGTAATGTAGTGCTTACGTACACTCTTGCTGCCTTTTTATAAGAGCATCTGCTTCTGTTGGGTCCCTCTTCTCCTTGTGCTTTTTTTTAATTCTTATTTAACTGAAAGTTTCCACTTAATATCACTAATCTTCATGAACACTCCTCATCTTTTGATTCTGTGGTCTTCTTCCATTTCTTTGCACTGATAAATACATTTATCTATTTATATATATATATATATATATATATATATATATATATATATATATATATATATATATATATATATATATATATATATATATATATATATATATAGACACACACATGCAAACATATACATGTAGGAGTACAATTTTCAAGTTGTATAGGAATTATGGAGAAATTCATAAGAAGGCAAAATTAAATAATATCAGGTACAGAAATAAAGGACTCAAATGCTAACATTAATACTGAATGGTTTAGGGAAGAACAATTATTTAAGGAAATGTTATTAAATGAAAGATTGCTATAAAATGGGGAAATAGTAGATAGAGTGGAAGAAATAGAGTGGAAGAAAAGACATAAAAAGTTGTACATAAGGTGCAGTAAGTTGTTAAGAGGAGGAGAGAAAAGGCATAGAGGAGTATGCTGGCTAATTTAAGTAGGTTTTCATAACAGGAGAGAGTAAAAACAGGACTGAAAAGAGATATATAAAGCTAACTTCGATAATATGAAGACTGTTTATGGATGCAAAAAACTGTGGTGATGGGTAAAAAAAGATATTTTAAGATAAGTATTGAAAAATGAATGCTTAAGTTCAAACTGAAGATAAATATGTAAGAGAGTGGAATAAATGAGTGAAAACAATTTAGATAGTGATATAATACATGAAGAAAATGAAAGGAAATGTAGAACATAAGAAGAGGGAAGAAAATGAAAAATTAAGAATATATAAGTTAGCTGAGGAGAAATATAAGGGGAATAGAACAATGTGTTGACAGAATAAGAGAAAGACAGCTGTGTGAAAAAGTAGAGTAAAGTAGAGAAACAAGTCCAAATGTGTTGTTTAGACAAAGATTTTTTGAAAGGAAAAAAGGAGTTTCTCAACTTCTGGAAAAAGAGGTAAAAACAAGAATGAATGCAATGTTTGATGAGGAAAGAAACATTAGATGTAGGTAGAGAGAAAAAATAGCAACTGTGGAAAAGTCTATGGACAGAATGTACAAAAGGGAAATAGTGCAAGTAGTAGTATAGACTGTAAGAAATATCTGAAAATGTTGAAAATTGTCTAGAAAACGAGATCAGTACAAAAAAAAATTAAGAAATAATAAAAAGAAGGAAGGGAAGAATAAGCATCAGTAATTTTTTTTAGGCTCTATATATTGTAACGAGATGGACGGAAATAAGAAATTAAAATTATGTGAAATATTAAGTGAATAATAGTGAAAGGAAAAAGAGGTTTGAGGTGGAATGATTAAGTTTATATGGAAAAAAGATGAAAGAAAAGATATTAAAAAATACAGATCTATACAAAAATGGATGCCGAAAGTTTTGGAAGAAGTTATAAGAGAATGGGGTTTTGGAGTCAAAGGGAGAGAACTGAAAAAAATTAAGTATCATATATGACTTTGAAATAAAATAAAGTAATGCTATTGACATGATATGGCTAAAGAATTTGAAAAGGTTAATCATGAAGTGATGCAGAAGATTCTGAAGATGTGGGATAAAAGAAAACAATGTGGATGTTATAAAATGCTGTGAAATGTCATGGATAAAAGTCAAGGTAAATGGGTGGATATTAGAAAAGATAAAAACTAAGAGAGGCATTAAACAACAATATCCATAAAGTGTGTCTGTTTATACTGGTAATGAATGCAATAATTCAAGCATGCACGTCTGAAATGAAAGAAGCAAAATGACAGATGGGAAAAGGAGTTATAATACCAACGTGTCAGTCATATGCAGATGATTTAGAGAAAAAAAAGAGACAAATATATGGATAAATAAAGTTATCGTACCAGTGGAATAAACAAGGCAAACATAAAAATAACAAAATAGGTGGAATATATTACACTAAGAAGGAAATAAGTGTATTAGGAGTAAAAGTTTCAGAGTATGAAAATATAATACATAATAATGTTGGAAAAATTTTAACATGGTGGGAGAAGATTTAATCTATCATTTAACAAAAAGTATATTAAATACCTACATGTCACAAAAAAATAGCATATTTGGGGGGCTGTTCAGGTTTTCTGCTAAAATGGAGAAAATATTAGAACACAAGAGGGGGGCTATATAATGACAAAGTAAAAGGAGGTTTGACCCCAAACAATCTTGGTGTGCACTTATCATCTGTGTATTTTTATGGGTAATATGGAATGTGAAAAACCAAGAGCTGCAAATTATCTGGAAAATGTTACATTTAAGGTATGAAGACATATGGAAACATGGAGGAGGGAAAATAAGTGATAAACAATAAAAGATGACAGGAAAAGAATACAAGATTAAAATAAAATTATGAAAAGTAAAAATGAATGAGATTGATAAAAACTAAAAATGAATCTATTTACTAGAAAGGTTCATCCAGACTCTGTTACACTTTGCTGTGAGGAAAAGGTTAGTTTGCTTTTTATTTGTTGTATCTTGTATTACTTTATTGCCTTTTTCTATTTTGAATACTGTGATTTGTTTTCTTTACCTTGTGTTTTACTTGTATTCTGCTTTTAACTGCATATTAAAACTTGAAAATAGACCACTGCTCTGTCTCTTGTGAGTCAGGCAGAAATCTGAACAGATCAATTAAGGACTCACACATAAGATAGAACAGGTCAGTTAAGGTTAATCATCTGTGAACTGATGGGATGGAGCTAGGAACTAAACCTTCTATTTAAGGGGTAAAATAAAAAAATAGAGCTTTACTAGAAAGGCTCACCCAAACTATGCTACACTTTGCTGTGAAGGAAATGTTAGTTTGCTTTTTATTTGTTGCATTTTGTATTACTTTACTGCCTTTTTCTATTTTGAATACTGTGATTTACTTGTATTCTGCTTTTAACTGCATATTAAAACTTGAAAAGAGACCACAGCTCTGTCTCTTGTGAGTCAAACAGAAACCAGAACAGATCAATTAAGGACTCACACATAAGATAGAACAGGTCAGTTAAGGTTAATCATCTGTGAACTAAGGGGGTGGAGCTAGGAACTAAACCTTCCATTTAAGTGGTAAAATAAAATATTTCAGAGCTTTACTATAAAAGCTCACCCAGACTCTGCTACACTTTGCTGTGAGGAAAAGGTTAGTTTGCTTTTATTTATTTATTGTATTTTGTATTACTTTATTGCCTGTTTCTATTTTGAATACTGTGATTCGTTTTCTTTAGCTTGTGTTTTACTTGTATTCTACTTTTAACTGCATATTAAAACTTGAAAAGAGACCACAGCTCTGTCTCTTGTGCGTTAGGCAGAAATCTTTCCCCACCCTCCCACCTGGTTACTGTTGTGTTCTTAAACGCCACTGTCTTTCTAGTTGCCTGCCCTTGTGTTAATTTAATCATATATCTCATTTCCTCTCTACTTTTACTGGCTTGTGTGATTAAGCAAAAAATTATCATTTTGTGAAATCACTCTCCTTCAACTACTTAAATATATTGGCCATCCTACTGTATTCCATAGTACCAGAACAGAAAAGTGACCACCCCCTTTCAATCTATCTTGCTGTTTTAAAAATAGTGACTCTCCACTAAAACTTAACCTTTTAGACAGGTAAAACTTAAGTTACCTAGTTTCACATCTAACTCTTCTAGTGCACACTGCAATGTTTAGGATAAATCATTTTTTTCTTCTTAACTTTAAGCATCCCTGAGACTAACACTTGCTCTTAAACCTGCTGGAAAGCACTACAAAGCCTTAAACTGATACAATCACTCAACTCTCCTTGTTAATAAGGAGAGATTAATTGTAGGCACTTCTTTTTTCAGCTTTTCCCAGTTAGGGGTCACCACAGTGGATCACCTGTTTGCTCACGATTGGCAGCAGAGTTTTACGGTGTTGAGTTGCCAGCCTGGTGCCCAAACTTCCACGGAAGGCGCACACACTCACGCCTAGGGCCAATTTACAGTGTCCAATCCACCTACAGGATGTCTTTGGGGTGTGGGAGGAAACTGAAGCACCCAGAGGAAACCAACGCGACCACAGGGAGGACATGCAGTCTCCTCACAGAAGGCACCCCAGCCAAGGACCAAACCTGAGAACCTCCTGCTGTGAGGTGACAGTGCTGACCACTGCACCACCGTGGCCACCCAAATTAATCATAGGCACTAAACAGCCTATAATTGCAAAGTACCTTGTTAAGGTAAGGGAAAACAGTTCTTGTACTTTACAAAAAAAAGCACCAAACCAAGCATGTCCAAGGGTCAGTTTCCGGTGATTTCTCCTGTCCACCTGTTGAATCTGGGCATACTGGGGCAATACAGCAATTGCCTCATGTACACAGACAACCCTCTCCTCCTACCACCCAACACTACAACCTGCAAGAGATGCACTTACATAGCCAAACTGGAAGCAAAGCTCTCTCCACCCTCGATTGTGCTAGACAGTCAAGAGGAGAAGGTTTACACCCACACTACACCTCACGCAACACTTAGCCCTTCTAAACCCACACCACCAACACCCTCACATAGCAGCACTAAACTCTTATATGCAGAGGCCATTAACAGTAACCTGCGCAAGCAACAAGGCTCTCCGAAGCTGAAATGCAAACCTCAATCACAACCAAAGTGTCACATAGCTCAAAGCACCAGTGTGCCACCCAACAACAACCCTTAAGGCAAGACAACGTACCCAACACTTTAGTCATAGGTGACGCTATAGTCAGGCACACTGATGTCCCACTCACCAGGCTGAACAAGGAGAAAATTACAGTCAACTGCCTGTCAGGTGCCAGGATCTGCCACATAATACATGTACTCAAGTCACTCAACAACAAGTACAAATATGACTCTGTCATTGTCCATGTTGGAGTGAATGACTTGAGATGTACCTCCCTGGACTACATGAAAAGAGACATGGAATAGCTCTCGGATCATGTGGCCCAGGCAGGTATGACCCTAGCCCTGAGCAGCATCCTGCCTTTGCCCAGAATGATACCACAGTATAAGGACAAACTGACTGACTTCAACAATTGACTAAGCTTCTGGTGTCATTCAAAGGGGATCCAGTATCTGTCTACCTGGGACAACATGATCGACAGACCACGATCCTTTGCCAGAGATGGTCTGCACCTGTCACCCCTGGGATTCAGGTTACTGGCTAAAGCTCTTGCCACCCCATAATGTCTTTTTTAGGCAAAGTTCAAATGACAAAATCACCACTGTAACAGGTACAAGCATGCAAAATCTGAAGTTAATGTTACTCAACACTAGAAGTCTAAACCTCAAAATGCACTCTCTCAAGGCACTCCTAAAAATGGAGAACATCATTATATGTGCAGTAACTAAGACCTGGTTCAAGGCTCCAGAGAGCACCCCTGGAATACCAGGCTACAACTCCTACCACATTTCGGCCACCAAACCGGGACCAAAACACTAAATGTGGAAGAGTGCCAATATTCACCAAGGATATTCACACCACCAGACTAGTTGCCCAACACAATGCATCTGAAATTCTCCAGGTGCAACTAGAACTAGGTAAGACTGCAATCCAAATTGTAGCTTACTACAAATCCCCCAACAGGCCCCAAGATTCTTACTACAACTTTCTAAACATACTGGAAAATATTAAGATACAACCAAACACCCTAATACTGGGTGATTTCAACTACCCTGCCATTAACTGAGAAAACTACTCATGTACCAACACCTGTGTGCAACGGTTTTTGGAATTCATAAATTCCTATGCCCTGGATCAACTAATCCATAGTTCCACCAGGGGCTCCAATATCCTAGACCTGGTCATTATCAACATGCAAAATTGATGCTTCACGCCTATGGTCACCCCCTCGTTGGTCAGTCCTGACCATAAACTAATCACCCTTGACATCCACACCCCCCCCCCACTCCAGTAAGGAAACCTCCATAAAAAACATCTCCAAAGCCAACTGCATGCTACTCAAGTCAGAAGTGACAAACTTCATGACACCCATGCAGACGGGAACTGAAAGTTTGACTGCTGAATCCTACACTAAGGCACTGTACGAGAACATCCACTCGTCCATGAATTGTGCCATTCCCAAATAGAACCAAGAGTCTCTCCTCCAAAAAAAGGAAGCCAATCTGGTGGCCCCCTGCCATAAACAAACTTTACAACAAAAGGAAGAAACTGTTGCAGAAAAGAGGAAAATCTCAGGATGCAAAAAACTCCCTCATCAGCCTCAGTAAGAAACTGAGATACCTCATAAAATCCTCCAAAGCTAGTTAGCCAAATAAAATTGCCAAAGATTCCAAAGACATCCACAAGGCATTCTATAGTTATGTCAAGAATCTAAATGAATGCTCAGATATGCTCTGAGCTACAACAGAATGGCATTAAATATACTGATCCCAAGGATATTGCCAATATCCTGGCTGATTGATTCAGTGCCAACTTCACCCCCTATCTCAATACCGAAAGATTGCCAAATTCCGGTAATAATGGCCACTCAGGTAAAAACTGCACTCTCCCAAGCTAAGAATACAGCATCCATGGGACCAGACAACATCCCAGGCTATGTTCTACATGAACTACAAAATGAACTGGCATCTCACCTAAGTGCCATGTTTAATCATAGCCTCACCTCAGACTTCATGCCCACTGAGTGGCGCACAGCTAAAGTTATCCCACTCCACAAGGGAGGATCCACCGTGGATCCTGGGAACTACCGCCCCATCAGTCTGATGAGCCTGATCTGCAAGCCCATGGAAAGCATTATCATGGAACTTATAAACAAAGACATTATCAACCGTCAAACCCTGGACCCCACGCAGTTTGGGTTCATGAAGGGCTGATCTTGTCTCCTGAACCTGATTGACTTCTTCGAATCAGTCTCCAGAGCTGTGGATGAGGGTAAGGCCTTCAACACCATCCCCCACTTTGGAATCATAGATAAACTTACAAAGCTGGGCATTAATCCCTATGTTACTTGATGGGTTGCCAACTGGCTTACTGACAGAACTCACACTGTAAAAATAGCCAACTCCAAATCCAGCTCCAGACAAGTGGAGTACCTCAGTGTTCAGTCCTGGGACCGCTCTTGGTTGGCATCTACGTCTCTGAAGTACAGGCCAACACTAAGGGACTCTGGCTAACAAAGTTCGCAGATGACTGCAAACTGGGAACCATTACTGATTCCCCAAATGATGTGGATATTCTACGAAAGGGCCTTACAGAAACAGATGCTTGGTGCCAGAGCCATGGGCTCAAGCTCAATGTCAAGAAATGTATACCTCTGGGAAAAAAACATGTATCCATGAATTACATATAGGTGGCAGTAGACTAAACACTGAAAGTGTGATAAGAGACTTAGGGACACAGGTGGACAGTGGTCTCACCTTCGATAAGCACATTGTCACAACAGTCACGAAATCCTTCTATGTGACACACCTCATCACTAAGGGCTTTTCAGCCAGAAAAAAGGAGGTCATTGTCCCACTGTACTCATCCCTCATTAAACCCATTATAGAACACAATGCCCCATTTGGTATGTACCTCTCAAGACATTTGCAACAACTGGAAAGGGCACAGAAATACCTCACTAAAAGAATCACAGGCCTAAAGCAGATACCCTATGATGACCGTCTAAAAAACCTCCAGCTATACTCTGTCACATATCGTCTACTAAGAGGCAGTCTCTGCTTAACAAAAAAGAACATGTCAAACCCAGAGTTGTTGAACATGCTACACTTAAAGAAATCCCAATCCCTCAGAGCCACACGCTCCAGGGATCTAAACCTTGTCATCACAATAAACAAAACATGCTGGAGGAATAGGTTCCTGAACCATAGACTTCCTAGACTCTAGAATAGACTTCCCATACATGTCAGAGCGCCTATTTGGCCCTCTTCAAAAGGAACCTTGATGATTGGATGGGAGATAGGAAATTCACCCCGGGGATCATGTCAGTCTCCCTGTTAGACAGGGGTCCACGGAAGTAAATATTGTGGGAAGAAATAGCCAGGGAATTGTTATGGCTAGGTTTGTATAGGCCCCTAGGGCTGATAGCCTAGTACCAACCTATGACAATATTATAGTGAAATGTTACAAGTCATATCATTGGAATGAATTAAAAGAAGATGTAAAAAATGTGATAAAAATAGAAGGGAAACATCTGAGAATTTTTATGAAGTGGTGGATTTTCTGAGAATAATTTTGTTGGATAAATTACAAGCTAAAAGTAACATGAAATATAAGGTACTGGAAGAAAAAACATGTAATGAGTGCAGTGCAGAAGAAACAACAAACTGTTTTTTTTTAGAATGTAAAAATGAACAGTTTTGGACAAAATTTTAAAAGGGAATATACATGGGAACAATTTAAAACTGATATGACATTATACAGAAATACGAGAAAAGAAAAAAATGTGAAATTGAGAAATGGGACAGAACACTGTTTTTGGCAATCTGTATATTATGCAAAAAAAGATGTGATGGATTATTATATAATGAGATGATAAATATGTGTGCAAGAAATAAAAATATATTTATAAAAGAAATAACGGAGGAGTGATAAAGACGTCAAAATAGTTGATTCTGGCTTAGAAAAGTATTTTTTCTTGAACTGAGTAAATTTTAAATAATTTCCTTTTCTGTGTGCATTATGTTACAGTTTTTAAAAAATGGAAAGAAATTACAAGATATATGTTATGAAAAATGAATGAGTAAATAATTTAAAGAAGTGTAAAGAAATGAAAAATGTACATAAATAAAGCAACCCCTACTGCTTTCAAAAGGTGCCATGGGATGTTTTACAGCCACCTGAGCTACCACCAACTCAGGCAGATGGGGCCTTGGTTTACTGTCTTATCAGAAGGATAGCATACTCAGGAGAACAGCACCCCCTTATGCTGCATTGCAGTGTCAGTAGTGGAAAATTAATCCACCTACCTGGTACAGGAAAATAACCCACTTGACTTGTTCATCATCACAAAGTGAGCAAATGAAAGTGGAAGGAATTAAACACTGCACTCGGTACTGGAAGTAGCTCATTAACAGCTGAGAGCTTTAGTGTTGTGTACTAACTCCCATTTACTACTTTTAGCATAGCAAAATGTATATGTCATGAGATATCAACTCCACCTTCTGCCTCTGTCTCTGCATGCTATCAAGTTAACAGTTTTACTGTATTTTTGCAGTCACATTAATCTAAATCAC
Source organism: Protopterus annectens (assembly GCF_019279795.1). NCBI lineage: Eukaryota > Metazoa > Chordata > Ceratodontiformes > Protopteridae > Protopterus > Protopterus annectens. The sequence goes on along the minus strand of NC_056729.1, from coordinate 176,506,591 downwards.
AGTGCCTCTGAGCTCTTTCCTTACATAAGGTATTACCAACAAAGCTGCAGCTATGGTTGGGCAAAGGGGGCAGCCCTCCCCAGGTCCAACAAGTTGGTGTAGTACCAACATTCAGAAATGTTAGAAACGTAGAAATACTACATTTCAGAAAATACTTTTTTCCTGAGCCTCAAATATAAGAGGACATTTTTTGTTCCTCAACTTAAAGCTGAATGGAGTATCAAATATTAGAACAGCACAGGTGCACTAGAGCAGCTAGCTACTCCTCTGATTATCAAGTGAGACTCGCATACGTTTAGAACCATTCAGTTTCTCACTGGTGATTGAATTATGATTTCTTCTTATTTAAACAACAGACATTAAACACATGACAATTCCTCTCTGAATGCTCAGTATGGCTGAATAAGTAGATGTAGATTGTTTCAGATGATTACGACACACAAATATTAAGATGTCTAACAGATGCACTTGCATATCTTCTCTGGCAGCTGTCCTCAAGCCATGTAGTTTTTCAGAGATTAACAGAATTTGTGTCACACCACACCAATTATCCAGATTCATCCACATATGTATTATTTAGCATGCCCACAATATGCATCAGTCTGATTGGTTTGCTTTCACAGCATATTTCTGAAGTGCAAACGTAGTTTTGCATGCATTTTTCTATTTATTTTCTGAACATGCATTACAATGGATTATGGTCTAATTCAACTTTAACAGATACTCCAGGCACAGTGTTATGAAATGTCTGATGTTCAAGCATTATAACTAGCATTTCTTTCTCATTCAGTGTATATCTAATTTGTGCTCATGAGGCATAAACAATTGTCGGATGCATTTACTTAGTGTCACAGGTAATGCTGCATCAATACATTTACATGCAGAGGTGACAGTTGCCAGTCTTCTACTAATTCAGAATTCTTATTTTGCTCTGCTATCTATATATAAACTGCACCTCACTCGAGTAGCTTTCTCAAAGCTGCTGTTATACATGACAAGTGAGGTATTAACTTGGATAGGTTTTGCACCTTCTAGAATGTACCTTGTCTGCACATTGTTCTAACCCAATAACAGTATAAAAATGACCCATATATTTCAGAGATGACATACGGTCCTTTAACTTAACTTTGCTGCATTTTAAACTTTGTAACACTTCAGTTTAGCACCTTATTCAGTACCATACCTTTTAACTAATGTCTTAGCACAAAAAACCTGGACAAAGCCTAAAATAATGGTGGGAGAAGTGCCTCAAACTATGGATAGATTTTAAATATTGCTCTTAGAAACATAAACAAATGCTTGAATGCTTGAACATAGACAAATGCTGGCATGCATTTTTGGAAGGATATAAAATCTGAAACGGAAATGTGTGTCATTATTTACTGGCTTCAGTCCTCAGTAATTTGCCAAAAAAATCACAACTTTTATGAGGAACACAACAAAAATATGAAGCCAAAATCAGTTCATTCAGCAAAAATCTGGACAGTTGAGAGGTATGATTAGTACAGTATCATGCTTTTACCTGATAGAATCCTAGACCAGCCTGTCATCTAATATGTTTACAACTTCTTTCAAACCTTGAACCAATCCGATAGTTCTCGCTGAAAGATCTGCTTGAGCCAAAAAAATGTCAAGAGGGAGTGTCTGAAATTTATATCTTTCTGATGGTGTGTTAAAACTTCACAGCTCAAAACTAGCTGCATCTAGCTGGATCTGCCAAAAATCATTGATTAGAATCCAACATTGAAAATAATTTATTACTAGTCATCATCATCATCCCCCCTTTACCCATTTTTTCTACATGGGGTCGGAGTATCGTGTTAAGTGTCGCCAACTATCTCAATTCAGTGCCATGCTTCTGCCTTCTTCAACACTCATGCCGGACTGTCGCAGATCTTCTTTCACACAATCCATTCACTTCTTTGCTGGATGTCCTCACTTCCTCTTACCTTCTTCCTGTCTGTCCCAAATCTTCCTCATCAGAATGTCTTCTGCTTTTCTGCACATGTCCAAACCACCATAATCTGTTCTCTTTGATCTTTTCTGCAATTGGAGCTACTTTGGTTTCTGCTCTTATGTCCTCATTTCTTTGTCTGTCCCACAGTGTGCATCCTACCACCTTTCTCAGGCACTTCATTTTCATCACCTCTAGCTTCTTCAACTGTTCTGTCTTTACTGACCAGCTTTCTGTACCATACAGTAATACTGGTCACACCACTGTCTTGTACACCTTACTTTTCAGCTTTGTTGGCATTTTTATGTCATAGTCTTCACCTGACACTCTATGCCATTTGTCTGCAGCCACTCTTATTCTACCTCTGATCTCTTCATTCAGACTTCCCCTCTCCCAGATACTTGAAGCTGTTTACCTGTTCCACTATCTGCCCTTCTATCTCTATTCTCAGCTTCTTCTGATTTCCCCAGTTTGCTGCTATTACCACTGTCTTTATCTGTGCTTAGTTTCATCCCATGTGTCTTCAGTTTTGCATTCCATCTCCTATCCGTTGCTGAAGTTCTAGCTCAGAGTCTGCCTGTAATGCCACATCATCCGCATAGAGCAGCTTTGTTGATCTGTCCCCTCTGACCTGTTTACTAATGTAGTCCATCACCAGTATGAACAGCAGTGAGATCAGAGCTGAACTTTGGTGTACACCCACTCCCACTGGGAACCCCTCTGTGAGGCCGATCACCATCTGTACATGAGTCATTGGGTCCTTGTACATAGCCTGCACTAATTCTACCAATGTTTCTGGGACTTCAAACCACCACAGTACTGCCCATATCAGCTTTCTTGGGACCTTGTCATATGCTTTCTCCAAGTCTAGGAATGCCCAGTTGGACTCTCTCCTCATCTCTAGCTTCTTCTCAAGTATCTGTCTCACTGCAAACATCGGGTCAATTGTGCTGCATCCTGATCTGAATCTAAACTGGTCATCTCCCATCTTACATTTTACTATTCTACGTATCCATTTATCAATCAACCTCTCCAGAACTTTCATGCAATGTGATAAGAGTTTGAAGCCTCTGTACTGCTCACAGTTGTAGATGCCCCCTATGTTACTGTACACTGGCATGAGTATGCTTATTCTCCAGTCATCTGGGATATGCCTTTATCTCCACACTGCTAGTAGTATCCTCAGGAGCCATTTCTCCCCTATTGTAACCAGCACCTTTATCATATCTGTTGTGACCTCATCTGAGCCTGTTGCTTTCCCTGACTTCATTTTCCTTAGTGCTGTTCTTACTTCATCTAGGGTGGGCTCCTCTTCTTCTCTCATCATAGGCTGTTTCTAGGGCAGTACAGCTTCTATTAGGTATTCTTCATTTAGAAGCTGCTGGAAATACTCCTTCCATCTGCCTTTGATGTCCTGTGGACTGGTGAGCAGGTTGTTGCTGGCATCCTTTATGAAGGGTTTCTGACTATCTTCTTTATCTTTCTGTCTTTGCAACCTGATATAGTTTCTTTATGTCACTTACTGAGTCACATTCCAGAAGCTGGTAGAGTGCCTCTGATGCCCTATTCTTTGCTATTGCAACTTCATTCTTAGCTTCTTTGTTAGCCAACCAGTAGTCCTTCTTAGCCTGGTCAGTCTTCTCCATTTCCCACTTCTTCCTGCCTCCTTCTTTCTTTTGATGACTTTCTGGACTTCTGCATTCCACCACCAGATTTCCTTATGTACCTTATTTCCATACCTGGTTCTGCCACATATCTTTTCTGTAGTCCTAACACATGCTGTTTTTAGGTGCTGCCATTCTTGTTCATCTCCACCTATTTTCTCCTCTTCTTGGGGTGCTAGACCCCAGAGTAAACCCTTGAACTGCTGTACTTTCTCTCCAGTCAACTTCCAGGTCTTCAGCCTGGTCTCTGTTGACCTTGCAGCGTTCTCTGACCACCGCTTGCAGCTGATTGTGGCAACTAGTGGTTTATGCTGTGAGCCAACTGTTTCACTGGGGATGACTTTGCAATCATGGATTCTACCCCAGTGCCTTTTCCTTACTAGGATAAAGTCTACCTGAGTTGCATGTTTGCTTCAACTGTATGTGATCTTGTGACTCTCTCTCTTTCTGACCCATGTGTTGGCTACTATCAAGTCATCTTCCAGACAGATGTCTAGAATGGCTTCTCCTTCTTTATTCCTGTTGCCTCCCCCATGTGGACCCAGGCAGTCTTCACATCCTGTTCTGTCTGACCCAATATGCACATTCAAGTCACCTATTATCAACACCAATTCTTGTTGTCTTGCTTTATCTAGTAGGTCCTGCAACTGCTGTCTGACTGCACTCTTTCCTCACTATCACAACCCTGCTTTGGGGTATAGGCTCAGATTATGAATACTGCCCTATCATTACACTGTAGTCTGACTGCCATGAGTCACTCATTAATTCTGATGATATCCCTCACTGCCTTCTGAAGCCTCTCTCTCATGAAAATTCCTACACCATTTCTAGCCTGTCCCCCTCCTGAGTAGTAGAGTCTGGATCCCAAGCCAAGTCCCTCTGCTGCACTGCCCTTCCATTTAATCTTTTGGATACATAGGATGTACAGTATCCTACGTATCATTATGCCATCCACTTAAGCTGCGTACTGTCAGTGAACCTACATTAAGCGTTGCAATTCTCAGTTCATATTTGGCAGGTTGGTTGGTTTTACGTCCAGCTTTTGCTCAACAGAGCTATCCCAGGTAACCTAGACTGGGCAACTAGACACTGGCTGGCCAGTAGCTTACTGGCCCTGGGCTGCCGAGCTTTACAGCAGGCACACACACTGTCCAATAGGAGTACACATACCCCTCCCACCATTAGCAAGGGTCCATGGCTTAGGTCAGAATAGTCCAGGTCCTCAACCCACTTATCACAGGTAACTACCCATGCCCATTTTGGCGACATTAGTCAACATGACTGAATCATCCAGTGCCATATTTTTACACCATCGAGTGGCTAGCCCTGGCCATGGCATGCAGTCTGTGATCAATTTTCTCCTGTCTTGAGGATACTGCTCATCACAGTAGATGCCCACAGCAGTTGGTCTGTACAACTCTTCCCCCTATAGGGCACCATGCAGAGTCTGCACTGCTGCCCACAGCTCCATTCATTGTTGAGTTTGAGATGGAAACACTCAGCATGATTTTTGGACTTGAGAGAAACCCAACGGAGACACAGGGAGAACATGCAAACTCCAAACAGGCATTGGTCAGAGGTCAGGATCGAACCTTGTACCTTGTTCATGGGAGGCAAACACCTTAACCATTATGTCATCTGGTCTGATGATGATGATGATGAGGATGTGGGTCTACTCTGATTCTAATTTTATCTTGCATCACAATAATAAGCATGCTATTAACCATTGTGTAGGATCAGTCTGCTTAACATTAAGAATTAGTTGTTCTATAAATTTAAGCTCTTACTCTATTTTTTACTTGTATCTGCATTGAGGACAAATTGCTGATAAAACATCTATGACAGTCTGAAAGGATATTTTTGTCTTTAAGCAATCAAGACCTTCAAAAAAGCCATTCCGGTTTGCAACAACATCTTGAAACTATGCTTCTGTATTAGAAGTGACACTGATAAAATAGCCCTTTTTCTTAAAATTCTGCTCTTCAGTCAGTTCAGTGACTTCTCTGCTTAATTCTTTAATTCTGACATTTTTGCCATTTGTGACAAAACATTACACTATCTTATACAATGGCTCTCTCCTTGAGTGTTCTGATTATCTCGGTATGTATTTTTTTTAAAGCACAGTTCAGAAACTTTGTTCCAATGACTTCAGTTTATGTCCTGAAAGACTAAAGTATACAAGCATTTCATTCATCAGCACATTTGATTTTTGCTACTTTTTCTGGTAAAGTACATTCTTGCCTAATGGTTCATTATATCACACATTCTAGAGACTTGAACATCTGCTTTATATTGCCTCTTTTCAGGTTTGCCATCAAATCATTTATATTAAATATGGTACCTTGCTATACACCTGTTGCTAGACTTCCATCTTGGATAGTATCTTTTGCTGACAGGTGCTGCCCCACTAATATTTACTATTCATACACTCAACAAGTATACAGCTCTCCAAAATAAGAGTCATGCATCCTGTATCTCATAGCAGTCACATATGCATCAAATGTTTCTTTTGCACTGTGGTTTCATGTATAGAACATGTAATAAAAGGCATGTTCTTCCCTGGCTCGCGCTATGCCTGGAATTCAACATGGCACTGTGGGCTTTCTTAGGTCTGCCACTAAGGTCACTTGCAGTAAGAAACAACTCAGATCACTGGATCCAGAACATTAAATTTTCTGATTTCTTCAGTTTGAATAGTCATAAATCAGAGTTAAAAAGCAAAGAAAATATTCCCAGAAATTGATGATGACATAATTTTGTATAAGCAACCATAATGAAATTATACATCATTATTGATTTGCGATCCAGAGGCTTGTTGTTAGATTAAAACACATTCATAAGAGGTGAACTGAATGTGAAATAGTCCCTAATATAGGTATTGCTGTATTCTGGACTTTAGAATAGTTCCTGTATTGCCCATATCCTTACTTGGATAGAAGGAAGCTTCTTTGTTCACCAGTGGGAGTGGGGAGCTTTGAGCAGCCTATCTGTCCCTGGAGGAGTGATCTCAGCCCAGAAACTTGTTGTTTATTGGCTGATTTGGGCTAATTCCTAGCTCTTTTAAGTCCCCTGCTTAAAAACCCGCTTTAGCATGGTTTTGCACGATTTTGCGCATAGCGCAGCGCCGCTTAAACAGGTTTAAACTATTACCGGCTCCACGAAGTCTACTCTTCATTTTTTCCCTTGGAACTGATCTAAATCTCAAAGGAAGCACTCTATTTTCATTTTAAAGCCTTACACTTGCACTTATAAGTAATCTTATAAGCAAAATACCAACAAACTTAAGCACTAAACCCCTCTTATACTCTTTTAAACAATTAACACCCTACTGAACCTTTTTGATCAGTCAAAAAGTATTTCATAATAATATCCTGACATGTCCAAAGGTCAGTTTCATGTGTACTCTCCAGTCCAGCTGGTGAATATGGGAATTTTGAGACAATGTTACAACTGCATTATGTACACAGACAACTCTCTCCTCCTCTCAACAAACTCAAATATATGTGAGAGATGCAACTATATAGCCAAACTGGAGGTGAGTTCTCTCGACCCATGACTGGCACAGTCAATCAGGAGGAGAAGGTAACCACACACACCACAAATCCAGTCTCACATAGACCTATAGCAACAGCAAACCAAACATATAAACACACAAAAACATACCCGGAGGCTCTAAATAAAAATCTGCCTAAGCAGCAGAGACCTCCAAAGCAGACACCCAAACAGCTGCTACCCCACAACAATACCCACGTATCACATAGTTCATAAAGTCAGTGTGCCAAACAGTCACAGCCCTTAAGGCTAAACAACACACCAAATACACTTGAAATAGGTGACTCTATTTTCAGACACAATGACGTCCCACATGCACTCAGGTCACTCCAAAGCAAGTACAAATATGACTCCGTCATTGTCCATGCTGGTGTGAATGACCTGAGACGTACCTCCATGGACTACATGAAAAGAGACAGAGACATAGAGGAGCTCTCTGATCATGTAGCCCAGGCTGGTATGACCCTGACCTTGAGTAGCATCCTACCCTCACCAAGAATGATGCCACAGTATAAAGACAAAATGATCAATTTTAACAACTGGCTAAAGTATTAGTGTCATTCAAAAGGGATCCAGTGTCTGTCAGCATGGGATGACATGCTCGACAAGCCACGTTGCTTTGCTAGGGACGGCTTGCACCTGTCACCCCTGGGCTTTCGAATACTGGCTAAGGCTCTTGCCACCCCCATAGTGCCTTTTTTAGGCAAGGCTCAAAAGACAAACCCACGTCCATAGACAATACAAGGTAAAAGAAACTAAGGGTAATGCTGCTCAATGCCAGAAGTCTAAACCTCAAAATGCATGCACTCGAGGCTCTCCTCAGTATGGAGAATATCGATATCTGTGCAGTAACAGAAACCTGGTTCAAGGCTCCCGAAAGCACCCCAGCACTACCAGGTTATACCTCATACCATGCTTTTCGGCCACAAAACTTGGACTGAACCACAAAAGGAGGGGGAGTATCCATATACATAAAGGATGCCCACACCTCCAGGTTAGTAGCACTGCACGAAGCATTGGAGACCATCCATGTGCAATTAACAGTGGGCAAAACTGCCTTTCAGTTTGTAGTCTGCTGCAGACCACCCTCCCAAACTCAGAAACCCAACTTGGCTTTCCTGAGAACACTGGAGAATATGAAGGTCGCGCTAAACACTATTATATTGGGTGACTTCAACTCCCCAAACATTGACTGGGAAAACTACTCAAGCCCACACACCCTAACCCAACGGTTCCTAGAATTTATAAACTCAAATGCTATGGAACAACTGGTCACCACCCCCACAAGAGGGGAAAACATATTGGACCTGGTTATCACCAACATGGGGACTCTATGTTCCACACCAGAGGTATACCCCTCATTGGTAAAGTCAGACCATAAATTAATCTCACTGGACATCCATATCCCATCCCCACCCCCAGCCAAGTTAATCACGGTGAAGAACTTCTCAAAAGCAAACTTCACACTTCTCAAAACCGAGGTGGTATCCTTCAAAGCCCCCGGGCCAGTGGAAAATATGGCTCAAACCACAGAATCCTTTGCAAACGCATTCTATGGACACCTACAGGAATGCAAGGATCGTGCTATCCCAAATAAAACCAAGACTCACTCCTCCAAAGGCAGGAGACCGATCTGGTGGACCCCGGCCATAAATAAGCTATACAACAAAAGCAGGAAGCTACTACATGATAGAGCAAAATCCCAAAAATGGAAGGCATCTCTGATCAGTACTAGCAAGAAGCTACGATCCCTCATAAAATCATCTAAGGCCAGCTTCAAAAGAAAAACTGCACAAGACACTAAAGACAATCACAAGGCCTTCTTTAGTTATGTCAGGAACCTGGGTGGCAACTCCCAGATATGCTCTGATTTAGTGCAAAATGACAAAAAATACACTGAACCCACAGACATTGCCAACATCCTGGCAGACAGGTTCAGTGCAAATCCCCCCATCCCCCCCAAAAGAGCAAATGTCCATCCCAACTGAGTGTAGCCTCCCTGACATCACAGATGAACAGGTGAGAGCTGCCCTCACCAAAGCAATAAACACAGCATCAATGGGACCAGACGGTGTCCCGGGCTGCGTCTTACACGAGCTTCAAGAAGAACTTAACCCTCACATAAAGTCACTGTTCAATCTCAGCCTTACTACAGGATATGTACCCTAGGAATGGTGTACAGCAACAGTGGTCCTGCTCCACAAAGGAGTTGCCACAACGGACCCCGGAAACTATCGCCCTATAAGCCTGACTAGCCTGGTCTACAAAGCTATGGAGCATATCATCATGGAACTCGTAAACAAAGACATCGGGAACCTCCAGACACTGGATCCTACCCAATTCAGCTTTGTTAAGGGCAGATCTTGCCTCTTGAACCTGGTCGACTTCTTTGAAACAGTTACCAGGGCCATAGACAAAGGGAAGGTAGTCCACACAGCCTACCTGGATCTCGCAAAAGCCTTTGACACAATACCCCACTCGGGCATCATAAATAAGCTCACCAGCTTAAATATCAACCCCTATGTCACAAGATGGGTTGCAAACTGGCTCAGGGATAGAACTCACATGGTCAGAATTGCAGGTGCCATGTCAGACTCTAAACCAGTTACAAGTGGCATCCCACAAGGATCAGTCCTGGAACCTCTCTTGTTCAGTATATATTTCTCTGAGGTACAGGCTAACACGGGAGGACTATGGCTGACCAAGATTGCAGATGACTGCAAACTGGGTGCCATGATCGACTCTCCGGCTGACACAAGCATCCTCCAAAAGGGTCTCACAGAGACGGATAACTGGTGCCAGAGCCATGGCCTAAAGCTAAATGCCAAAAAATGCATAGTCATCCCCTTTGGGAAAAACAAAGTGCCCACAAATTACCACACAGGAGGTAATCCATTAAGTACAGAAGAAGTAATTAGGGATTTGGGGACCCAAGTAGATAGTAATCTCTCCTTTGACAATCACGTTGCCAAACTGCTTAGAAATACCTTCTATATAGCCCACCTTATCACGAAAGGTTTCACATCTAGATCAAGAAAGGTCATTGTGCCCCTCTACTCATCACTCATCAGACCCATAATTGAATACAATGCCCCATTTGGGATGTATCTTACCCGACACCTGCAGCAACTGGAAAGACCCCAAAAGTACCTCACCAAGAGGATCAAGGGACTAAAACAGATGCCCTTTGCAGTTCGGCTAAAGAAACTCCAGCTCTACTCAGCTGCTTACCACCTTCTCAGAGGTGATCTGTGCCTGACGTATAAAGCCGTGTCCAACCCAGAATTAATGGACATGCTCCACCTTAGGAAATCCAAATCCCTTAGAGCTACACGCTCCAGGGACTTAAGCCTCAGCACAGAAATAAATAGGACATGCTGGAGGGACAGATTCACATATCCCAGAGGCTCCCCTCACTCTGGAACAAAATCCCGGTCCGAGTTAGGCAGAGCCCCTCACTGTCCCTATTCAAGAGAAATCCTGACAAGTGGATGGGAGATCGTAAGTTTACCCCGGGATCTCTTCTGGGTCCCTGATAGACAGAGGCATAATAAACTAACCATAAAAGGGCTATCTTCTGTGACCTACTTTTCAAAGGCACAGTCTACTAATCTAAAAGGGTGGCGAAAGCCAAACACACTCTGGCTAGGCTTATAAATGCCCTAGGGCAGATAGCCTAGTATCAACCTATGAACCTAAACACAAATAAGAATGGCTTATTTTTACCAGTAAAAAGTATGTAAGTATATCGATTTATATCCATACAGGAAAGGCAGGTTAGGCATCAGGTATGCAATCCAAGAACAAAGAAAACAACTTCTTCTTACATTGGAAAAAAATCAGGCAATTCCCTCTTCTTCTGTAAATGTTTGGTTTCTTCTCACATACTGTCAGGTGTCAAGCCACTTCTGGCATCATGCAGGGTCTTTCATACTCACCTTCTGAGAAAACCACTTCTATAACAAGTACCACAGTAGGCAGAAACTGGAAAATGATGATGTTGATATAAGAATTAATGACACCTCAATGATTTACTTTCAGGTGCCTAAACACCTTTGTTTACATGTCTGACTTTACTATATATCACAGCTAAAAATATACTACGCTAATTATGCACCAAAAGATATACCTGCATGGGTCTTGTATATATATATATATATATATTTAGCCAAGCATGCTAAATCTCCTATCCACCTGAATACGGTTATGGTCTTTGATGGCATCACTACAATCAGACTGATAATTCTGTAGTCCAAAATGTGCTAATATGACATATGCATCCTAAAAAGTCAAGTAGTGGGGAGATGAAAACCCAAGAGCCTAGTCTAGTTCTAAACCCACCAGTCTAGGAGAAGAATATTCATATGACTGGTAGGTATATTTTCTTTTTATTGAACATTCAGCACTCCTGTGTTACTGCAAGCTAAACTGAGACAACAATGAAAGCAGTTCTGAAAACTATCAGTGAACTATAAAAAGTGTGGGGAGAAGTTTGAATTCCAGTCTACACAGGAAATGATTCCGAGAGGGGTTTTAGATCCAATATTTAGTGCTCACAGCTTGTGATGCAAGTCTTGGAAGAAGCTTGGTTTAAAATCATGACAATTATTGAAAAAAATAAGATGCATGTATTTGTAATGCATGAATTATGCTCCAATATTCAGGAAAAAGACAAAACAGTTAAGCCAACCAAACAACAAAACAATCTAGTATGAAAGACAGCAGTGTGAAAAACGAAAGAAACACAAAACGCCATAAACACAATGAAAAGAAAACTACTAGAGTGGCACATGGCCTGACCTTAACAAATTTTAAGTACCCCCTGCTAATGTTGTTAAGGTCGGGTATAACACCAGGCAGTAAAATCTGCCTACACTGACTAGCAAATGACAGTGGCAGAAATAAAATATGTGTTTCTGCATGTTGTCAGTACCGAGAACATAAGCGTGCCATTATTTAGTGAATTCAGTCCTCATGGATTTTATGAAGAACAGACCAAAACTATGAAGCAATAATCTGGATGTGCTGCAAAAATTTAGACAGTTGAGAGGTATGAAAGGTGAGTGTAAATGTAATGGACTGCATTACATTACCTCTCTGACAGTGCTCGCTAAGTGTTCACAGCTTTGAAAGCTGGAAAAACACTTAGGAATTTTTTTTCTCTGTAGCTAGTAGTACCTGGAGCAGATAAAGCTCCGTGCACTACAATGAATTATGATCAGTTAGCTGATAATTACTTTAAATTATGTTTTCTTGACATGGACGGGAAGATTCAACTCTTGAGCTTCGCTCTTAAGGTGAATTTCTTGGCATTCAAGTCTCACACACATAATAAGTGAGCTATGATTGGCAAACCAATCATAATCTTCTGTCATTATTTACTATTTAGTAACTGGGTTAAGAGGACTAGTACAGAGATCCTTTTCAGCCACTACGCAGGCTCACAGGCAACAAACAGTGCTAGTAAACTCAAGTTATATACTTCAGATATGCTAAGGGTGTTAAGTTTAATTAGTTAGGAAAATAACATTTGGAAAACTTTAGAAAGTACATATATAATCATTATACAGTTTTTGTAAAGCAGAATGTTATACAGTTCTTCAACATTTCTAATAAAGGAGCATATTTATATTTCTAATAAAGTAGCATGCTTACTTTAGGTTTTACAAGTTTGCATGGACTGCAATACAGTTAACTTCATAAAATTGTTTCGTAAAGGTTTAAAAAGTACAGTTGTGTAAAGTCTTACCATAAAAGTAGATTCACTTCTGTTCGCTGTTGCAGTATTCATAACTGAAGAGATCCCCTGCCAAAGAGAGCCTAATGCCTGGCCAATATACCAAAGTCTTTAGTACTTACAGGTGCTGTACTTCACACACACGCTCCCCAAGCAATCCATAAGGCATAAAGGTGAAATAGGATTCACACACACAACTGAAAAAATCCTGAGGAGGAACAGAATGTCCTTAGGGACAAGGAAGAACATGTGCATCCAGGAGGACAAAAGGGAGAAGACTCCTCGGCCAGAAGGACTATAAAGAATGGGCTAGCGCAGAGAAGGCACGTCGGAGGGACAGAATACTGCAACAGTGAAGAGAAAGACATCTAATTTTATGGTAAGATTTTATACAACTGTACTACGTCCTTCCAGATGACGGTTGCAGTACTCATAACTGAAGGGAGAGTACAAAAGCTCAAGACAAAACATGGGAGTAGGATGGTACTGGAGCGGTCCTGAAGCCCATGCAGGATAGCCCTGGTAAAACCAACTCTAGCCTTTGAAATAACAGCCAACTTATAATGCTTAGTGAAGGCATGAACAGGAGACCAAGTAGCAGCCTCAAGGATGGAATTATTATCCAGACCCTTGAAAAATCGACCAGAGAAGGAAATAGCACTGATAGAATGAGCCTTTATGGAAAAGGAAAGGCATTTACCATGAAAATAATAACAAAAAATAGCATTAGAAATCCAAGAAGAAATGTTTTGCATAGAAACAGCTAAACCCAAAGACCTGGAATAAAAGGAAACAAAACTCTGATCAGATTTGTGAACAACTTTAGTTTTATCCAAATAATATCTAAGCTGGCTATGCAAATCCAAGGTGTGCAGAACCTTCTCACTGGCAGACTGCAGAGAAGGAAAAAAGGAAGGCAAATGAATAGAATGATTAAGGGACAACTCTTTGTCTATCTTGGGCATAAAAGAAGGGCTAGCATTAAGAGACACATATCTCTCTGTGGAAAACTAAGAAAGGAGGAACAGCCATGACAGCCTCAAGTTCAGACAAACTCTTGGCTGAAGTGAGAGCCAAGAGAAGACCAGTCTTCTAAGTACAATGTTGTAAGAAAGCTGAAGTGGCAGCATTAGAGCTTGTGCCAATTTTTCAAGAACAAAATTGAGGTTCCAGGAAGGTGGGATAGGCTTCCTGGTAGGCCTGATATTGAGGATGCATTTAAGAAATTGCTTGACTTCAAATCTAGAAGCCAAGGGAGGAGTTAAGGGCAGACAAGTAGAACTTGCTGATAGGTGAGCTTTAACTGAAAAATAAGCAACCCAGCATGGAGAGAACACACAACAAAGAGAAGCACAGAAACCTCCACAGAAAGGGTCGTGATGGCAAAAAAAAAAGTCACCAGACAAAAAAAATCTTTCCATTTTGACAAATATGATTTCCTAGTAGTGGGGCTTCCTGACCTCCTGCAGGACCTGATGCTCTTTCTCAGAAAAAAAGAGGTACCTAAAAGAGCTCAAAACCCTATCACTGACAGCATCAGCTGAAGAGAAGGCACGTAAGGATGGATAAGAGACCCCTTGTCTTGTGTAAGAAGGTTCACCCACTGAGGTACTTCTGGTGACTGCCCCTGACCAAGTGAGAAAGAAAGGGGAACCAATGCTGTCTGAGCCAAAAGGGAGTCACTAGCAAGAATTTGGGAGTGTCCTGTCTGATCTTGTTCAAGACTCATGGTAACAGAAGACGGGGATGGAAGATGTACAGAAATATCCCCTACCAAGGAAAAGGCAGGGCGTCCACTTTCCACACCAGAGGACTTTGAACTCTGGAACAGAATAGAGCAAGTTGTATGTTCAGAGGGGAAGCAAAAAGATCTATCTGAGGAATACCTCACTGATGGACAATGTCCAGGAACACGTCTGTGAATCATCCATTCGTGAGCTTGTGTGATGGACCTCCTCAAGATGTTTGTTAAAAGACAGTGCTCCAAAGGAATGTAAACAGCCTGAAGAGTCATTTTATACTGGACAGCTAGATCACAGACCTAAAGAGCTAGTCTGTAAAAGAAGATAGGATATTGTACTCCCTTGCTTAGTAACATACCACAACACTGTGGTATTGCCTGTGAAAACTGTGAAGGGCCCAGGATGAATGAGGGAATGAAAACCTTGAAGAATCAGAGGCAGAGCCCTCATCTCTGTTATACTGATGTGGTCCAACCTCTGATGAAGAGGCTAGAGAACTTGAACCTTGACAAAGCTGAAGGATGCCCCCCCCATCCCCTGACTGAGGCATCTGTAAAGAGCTCTTGAGTCAGGACTGGAGCCTGGAAAGGAAGCCGCAGTTAAGAGAAAATTGGTGACTCAACCACTGAAGCCGAGCTTGAGGCAAGGAAGGAGAGGGACTGGGAAGTCCAGGGGGTGACAATGTTGGAGCCACACTGACTTGAAGTACCACTGTAGCTCTCTCATGTGGAGCCTGGCCAGAAGTAGCATAGGAATGGTGGAAGCCATGAACCTGAGGACCCTTAGGAAGTCCCTGAACATAACTGAAGTCAGAGGAAGAAGAGACTGGAAAAAAGTAGTAACAAACAGAGCTTTGGGGCAGGCACAGATATGAGCATGGGGCTTGGAGCCTGCAACCAAAGAAAATATGATACTGGGAAGGGGTCAAAGCTGATTTCTGAAAGTTTATACTGAACCCCAGACTCTAAAACAGTAAAATAGTAAACTGAAAATACTAAAGTAGAGCATCGGGGGAAGAAGCTTGAATGAGCAGATTGTCTAGTCAAGGAAAGATCTGAACTGCTTCATTCTGCAAAAGGCAACAAGAGCAGGCATTTTGTGAATATCTTTGGAGCAGTAGAGAGGCCAAAAGAAAAAGCACAGAACTGAAAATTCAAGTAAGAAACAGAGAAACAAAAAAAATTTCTGAAAAGGGGATGGATAGACATATGAAGGTAGACATCTTTAAGATCCACACAGACCAGAAAGGCCTGAGACAGAAGGGGAAATAAGGTCTGAACAGATAGCTAAAAAGAAGGAATCTTGACAAAGGTGTTGAGCTGTGAAAGGTCCAAAACTGGTTTCCAAGTGCCCTCCTTTCTGGAAACCAAAAACTTTCTTGAGTAAAAACCCTTCACTACCTGGGCAGAAGGCACAGCTTGAATGGTGCCCTGGATCAAAAGATAATGGAGCATAAAATAAGTTGTTCCCAAGGAGATTGAGGAATGCCCAAAAAGAGAGGAAGGGTTTTCCTAACCATGAAACATCCCTGGCAGATAATGGACAGAACCCAAGAGTCTGTTGTGATCTTTATCCAATTTAGAAGAGACAGGGAAAGATGGAGGGATACGGGAACCTGGCTGAGGGAAAGCAAATTAGCAAATGGAACCCAGTTTATCCCGGAAAGTAAGTTTCTGGAAAGTAGAGGCTTGAGTAGACCTAGCAGGAGGCACATGCCTAGAACCATTTTTTCTTTTGGGTGGAGGGTATGACTAACTGCAATCAAAAGCAGATTTGGAGGGGTAAATCCTCTGAAACTTAGGAATAGGAAAAACAAAAATATGTTTCAACTCCAGCAAGGCTTTACCCTTATTCTGGACAGACTTAAAAAGTTCAACAACAGCAGCAGCACCAAAAAGATTTTTATTATGCAAAGGAACATCTAATAGTTTAGCCTTAATGTCATCAGGCAAAACTTGAAGACAAATCCAAGATAATGCATCCGAAATTATCCAAGTGCACCTAACACTGGGCAAGACTGCAATCCACATTGTAGCTTGTTACAGATCCCCCAACCATGCCCCAGGAGTCCCACTCTTCATTTCTTAAGATACTGGTAAATATTAAGGTACAACTCAATACCTTAATTATGGGTGATTTCAACTACCACACCATCAACTGGGAAAGCTTCCCATGTACCAACTCATTCGCTCAATGTTTTCTGGAATTCATAAATTCCAATGCCTTGGATGAGCTTGCCAAAACCCCCACCAGGGGCAGCAATAACCTGGATCTGGTCATTACCAATATGGGTAACCGGTGTTCCACACCAGAGGTAAACTCTTCACTGGTCAGATCTGACCACAAGCTAATCACCCTAGATATCCATATCCCACCCCCATTAAGGAAACCACCATCAAAAACTAGTCCAAAGCCAACTTCATGATTCTTAAGACAGAAGTGGCAAACCTCACGACACCCATGCAGATGAAAAATAGAGGTACGACTGCTGAATCTTACACAATTGCACTGTACAAGCACATACACGAGTGCATGGATCGTGCCATCCCCAACATAACAAAGATGCTATACTCCAAAAAAAGGAAGCCAATCTGGTGGTCCCCTGCCACAAACAAACTCTACAACAGAAGGAAGAAGCTGCTGCAAAAAAAGAGTAAAATCCCAAGATTGGAGGAAGTCCCTGGTCAGCCACAGCAAGAAGCTGAGATCCCTCATAAAATCCTCCAAAGCCAGTTATGAAAATAAAATCGCCACTGATTCCAAAGTCAACCACAAAGCATTCTACAGCTATGTCAAGAATCTCAATGACAGCACTCAGATCTGCTCTGAGCTACAGCACAATGGCACTAAATATACAGAACCAACTGATATTGCCAACATCCTGGCAGATAGGTTCAGTGCTAACTTTACCCCCCTCTCACCCTCCAAAGGGCCCATCTTAATTCTGGACGAATGCGAAGCTCCATAATCATGGATGAACAAGTAAAGACCGCACTCGTCAAAGCCAAGAACACAGCATCCATGGGACCAGACAACATCCCAGGCTGCGTACTGCATGCACGAACTACAGAACGAACTGGCCCCCCACTAAGTACCATGTTCAATCATAGCCTCACCTCAGGCTATGTGCCTAGTGAATGACTCACAGTGAAAGTTATCACACTCCACAAAGGGGGTACCACCATGGACCCTGGAAACTACTGACCCATTAGCCTGATGAGCCTGGTCTGCAAGGCCATGGAACGTATCATCTTGGAAGTAACCTCCAAACCCTGGACCCCAATCAGTTTGGGTTTGTAAAAGGTAGATCATGTCTACTAAACCTGACTGACTTCTTTGAAGCAGTCATTAGAGCCATAGACGAGGGCAAGGTAGTGCACACAGCCTATCTTGACCTCGTCAAGGCTTTTGATACCATCCCCCACTCTGGAATTATACATAAACTCACTAAACTGGCCATAAATCCCTATGTCAGAAGATGGGTGGCCAACTGGCTCACTGACAGAACCCACACAGTAAAAGTAGCTGATGCCAAGTCTGACTTCAAACCAGTGATGAGTGGAGTACCACAGGGTTCGGTCCTGAGTCCTCTCCTGTTCAGCATCTACTTCTCTGAAGTGCAGGCCAACACAGAAGGTCTTTGGCTAACAAAGTTTGCAGATGACTGCAACTTAGGAGCCGCAATAGAATCACCTAATGATGTAGACATTCTGCAAAAGGGCCTCACAGAGACAGATGTTTGGTGTCAAAGTCATGGCCTCAAGCTCAATGCCAAGAAGTACATTGTCATCCCCTTTGGGAAAAACTCGATACCCATGAACAACCACATAGACGGTAGCTCACTAAACACTGAAAGTGTGATAAGAGACCTCTGGACACAGGTAAACAGTAGTCTCTCCTTTGATAACCACATCGCCACATTAGTCAGGAAATCCTTCTACGTGGTGCACTTCATCACAAAAGGGTTCTTCTCTACAAAAAAGGAAGTCATTATTCCTCTCTACTCATCCCTCATCAGACACATTATAGAGTACAGTGCCCCATTTGGCATGTATCTCACAAGGCACCTACAACAATTGGAAAGGCCACAGAAATACCACAAAGAGGATTACTGGCCTCAAACAGATGCCATACGCAGACCATCTCAAAAAACCCCAGCTCTGCTCCATCACATATCGCCTACTCAGATGCAATCTCTGCCTAAAATACAAAGCCATGTCAAACCCAGAGCTGTTGGACATGCTACACTTAAAGAAATCCCAATCTCTCTGAACCCAAACACTTCAGGGACCTAAACCTTGTCACCACAATAAACAGAACACGCTGGAGGGATAGATTCCTGTCAAAGAGACTTTCCATACTCTGGAACAAACTACCCATTCATGTCAAGCAAAGCTCCTCATTGGCCCTCTTTAAGAAAAATCTTGACAACTGGATGGGGAATAGAAAATTCACCCCAGGGATCATTTCTGCAGCACTGCTTAACAGGGGCACAGGAAAATAATTTTCTTGGGTGGCGAAAGCCAGGGAACCTTTCTGGCTAGGCTTATATAGGCCCCAGGGCTGATAGCCTAGTAGCTACCTATGAACCTAAGAGTACTGCCTCATCCATCCATCACCTCTTTTTCCTATTTCAGCAGGTGTGGTTAGAGTGTCACTTCAATAGTAACATCATCTAGAGCCAAGGTTTACATCACCCATGGCAGTTCTTCCACACCACATGGTCACATATACAAGCACACATATGGCCAATTTAGAGTGTCCAATCCATCTACTGCATGTCTTTTGAATGTGGGAGGAAAGCAGAGCACCTGGTGCAGCCCTGGTGAAAGGGTCAGGTGCATCATAGCTGCATTTAATAGAGTGGCAGGCAACTTTGGAGGTAGAACCGAACAGGGAAAGGCCAGAAGCCTTCCCTTCAGGGTCAGAAAGGTCAGAAACCACTTGGGAAACCTGAGAAAGGAGGGCCAGACATACTTGGTCATGTGAGTCTGGTAGTTAATGGTATGAAAAGATAAAGTGGCAACAGTATAAACTTTTTGTCCAGACTCTCCATGGCCCTGCTATCCTTATCTAAAGGAAGCAGCTTAGTACAGGGAAACAGCTTGGAGGGCTTGTCAGAAGAGATGGACACTACACAAGGGTCAGCAGAAGGCACTTATAAAGAAATTTACATATAGCAGGCACCTTGTAAAATCTATTAGGATTCTTAGGAGCAAGGGGCTGAGAGTCAGGGACCACAGAAGCTGCTGAAAAGGTATCCAGGAGGGCAGCCAGAGTTGGGGGAAGAGAAGAAGGTTTAGGAGACTCCATCTGGAGGAGTTCATAATACTTTTTCTGGATATCAGAGACTTGAGATCAATCCCACTTAAAGAATTTCATCATATGGGTAACAGTTTCCCCAAAGGAAAGTTCTTCTAAAAGGGAATCTGGAGAAATAGAACCTTCTTCCTATGAACCACAGTCCAAGGGGGAAGGGATGTGAGAAGAAGAAGCCAGGGACTCTTCCTCCAAATCCTGAGCCTCATCTGAGAAGTCCAGCTGCCTGGGTCTTTTAAAGAGAGGAAGACAAGGGTGGAGCAGGGACAGACACCCCCTGAGGAGGTTTTAAAGCCATTAAAGCATTAAACAACCCCTGACTAAGATCCTCCCTTTCAAACTGGGGATCCTTAACTACAGGGTAAATATGCTTGGCTTTCTGTTTCTTTTTCTGCAGGACATCCACACAAAACATTCCTGAAGGGTCAGACCCTTGGCGACACTCAATAAGTATAGTAGGGATCTCCTCCCTCACTAAGAACTGTGGAATTCCCCTCGGTCCCACATACAATCATCTGAGGTTCTCCTTCAAGGTCTGCAGCAAATCTTTGCAAAGCCTCAGAGGACATGAGAGAAGTCAGATCCAGGCTGGCCCCCAATGGGGTCACAGCAGAGGAATCCGAAGTAACCACCAGACAGTCCTCTGCACTTTTAATAGCCTCAAGAGAGACGCCTGGGGGAAGTTGGACAACAGCCATATCAGACCTAAGTTTTTTGGCCTTTTTCTTGGCTGCCAGCTGACCCTCAGAACAGGAAGACTCTACCCATGGCACCATGAGCCAACAGCTTAAGACACTAGCTTTTAATGTAAATAGAAAAAGAAGAGCAAAGACTGCATAACGTCTTGAGGACAAAAGCCTGCCAGACAGAACAATGCATATCACTATGGGAAGCACCCAAACAGAACAGCAACTGCTTGTGATGGTTTTTATGTGGAATCTGCCTTCCACAATGATTTTCCCTTTCTGGATAATGTGAGCACAACCGACACTAAATAAAAATAAAGATAAAGAGAATCCCCAGTGGTGCACTTATCGGATACACGGCCTGGTAAACAGCACAACAAAAAGGCTTCAGACTTATGTTCAGTGATGGCATTTGGATGAATGGACAAGACGTTCTGAGTGTGTGTGTGCATATGTCACTTTATAAGGTGGCTGTAAGTACAATGGCCAGACAT
This sequence comes from Protopterus annectens, assembly GCF_019279795.1. NCBI lineage: Eukaryota > Metazoa > Chordata > Ceratodontiformes > Protopteridae > Protopterus > Protopterus annectens. The sequence goes on along the minus strand of NC_056729.1, from coordinate 176,485,443 downwards.
TGGGCTATCCTTGGCAGGAGATCCCTTTAGTTAAGGACATCTGAATTTACCAGAGGAAAAAGAAATAACTAACTCACTCAAATGGAAGTGCTTAAAAATGAATACATGCCATCTGTCATCATTATCATAGAGTCAGTGGCACACATTCCATCAAAGCTGTTTTATGCAGAAAACAGGCCACTCCATCAGACTTGCCCCTTTTTGTCAGTAACGAAGCAACTTTGTTCTGCCAGGATTTAAGTGATTTAATATTGGCATTCAGACACAGTCATTTTTTTAAAGATGGGAATCCATGTCCTTCCTTTCTTTAGTATCATTTGCAATTGACTTCATCTGGTTTAATTATTTTGACATCTGAAGGTACTAGACTAGTGCCAGGGTTACTGGACTTTTGTGGTTCCTTGGTAAATGAAGTAGACAATGTCCTAAGCAAGTGAAACAAATTACAACCTATGACACCTTAAAGGACAATCACACTAAATAAAACATCGTTTTAGCATCACAGAGCAAGTTAACATTGAAATAATTTGACAGTTCCTAGGGTGAATTAATAAATTGCAGTCAAATCAAACTCAACTATATCTTATAGTGTGACTTAGGAGAACAGATGAAGATAAATGTCCTCACATTTATTAAAATACGACAAAAAAAATTATATAACAATTTCCATGCAGCAATTTTTTTTCTAATTTTATTACCGACACCATAGATAATGTAAATTATTCTGCCTTACTTTGTGTCACAGAGAATTAGAATTTGGTTTATCTACAGTCATACAGTGCAAACAGTTTTGCACTTTAATTAAAAAAGTACAGTTGTGTACACTTACCATAAACGTAGATGTTCAAGTGTATTCACTGTTGCAGTCCTAACAAAGGGGTTATCTGGCTCCTGGTAGCCCTCAGTCGGCCAGAATACCAAAGGTAAGTAAAAGTGCCGTTGGCTGCCGTCGGTTGTAAAGGACATCAGGGCATCAGATACAAAAGGAGGCAGCCAACGTCACTTCCTCTATTTCTTGCCATAACAATCAGAAGCCCCAGAAAAAAGGCTAAGCCTAATGCCAATTTGGCAAATAATATCCAATTCAGCCTGTACCTCAGGAAAAAAGAATAGGAGAGGATCAAAAAAGGGGGAAGGAGGGAGGGAAACCAGGACTGCAACAGTGAATACACTCGAACATCTACATTTATGGTAAGTGTATACAACTGTACTATGTTCATCGTGGTTCACTGTTGCAGTCCTAACAAATGGGTTGATTACCAAAGCCCAGTGAAAAGGGAGGAGGAACCAACAGAATCAAGGGTTGGAGATAATGCCCTGCAACACAGCAGTGGCAAACCCTGCCCTGGCTCTGGAAAACAGAGGCTAATTATAATGTTCTGTGAAAGTATTAAAAGAAGACCATGTGGCAACCTCCAAAATATCTTTAGTAGGGACACCCCTTACAAAGGCTGCAGAAGTGGAAGCTGCTCTAGTTGAGTGGGTCCTAACCCTTTGAGGAGGAACCTTACCATGAAAGGAATAACAAAAGTTGATGCAATGTGCAATCCACTTGGAAATGGTTTGCTTAGAAATAGCCTTGCCCTGAGCTCCAGGGTCAAAACTGAACAATAACTGAGCTGATTTTCTAAGGTCTTTAGTCCTGTCCAGGTAAAACCGGAGTTGTCTATGCACATCAAGAGAATGTAGGATCCTTTCACCTCTATTTCGAGGATTAGGAAAGAAGGTAGGAAGGTGTATGGACTGGTTAAGAGTCAAGCTAGAAACCACCTTAGGCATAAAGGAGGGATTGGTTCTCAAGGAGACTCTGGATGGAAAATAATAAAAGGCTCCACAGCCATCAAAGCCTGCAGCTCCGAAATTCTCCTTGCTGAAGTTATAGCCAAGAGGAAGGCATTTTTCCAAAAGAGAAATGTTAAATCTGCAGTGGCAGCTGGCTCAAAAGGAGGAAGAGTGAGTTCTCTAGAACAAAAGTAAGATCTCATGCTGGAGTAGGTGCCCTTCTGGGAGGTTTTAAGTTGCAAGCACCTCTGAGAAACATTTTCATCAGCGGATGAGAGAAAATGGGTTGTTCGAGAGAACAATGAGCAGAAATGGCTGAAGCATGGGGCTTGATAGAAGAAAAAGAAAGATCACCCTGAAGCAATTCAGCCAGGTATTCCAAGATCAGAGGAAGGGTAGGCTGAGAAGAAGATTCCCCTCTAGCCTGCATCCAATGAGAGAACCTTTCCTATTTGCCAGCATAGGACTTCCTAGTGTTACGCCTCCTGGCCTCCGTCAGCACATCAACCACATGCTGGGAAAGGAAAGAAGATAAGGAAGGAGTCATACTATGAGCCATGCTGCCAAATGAAGGGATTGATGATGAGGATGCAGAATAATTCTCCCTTCCTGAACCAAAAGACCTGGCTTCAGAGGAAAATGCCAAGGAGTAAATTGGGAGAGACTTTGAAGCAGTGGATACCAATGCTGTCTGGGCCAGTCCGGAGCTATGAAAATAGTCCTTGGTCATTCGTCCCTGATCTTCAACAACACTGTGGGTAGAAGAGGAAGAGGAGGGAAGGCATAACTTGATAGCAACGTCCAAGGGAAGCACAGAGCATCCACTCTCCAGGCTCTGCTGTGATGCTGTAAAAAAATGCTCTGTTCAGCTGCCGCTTGTGAGGATCCAGGATTCACCTGCTCAACTGGTCTGCCAAAACATTGAGCCTTCCTGAAAGGAACTGAGCTAAAAGATGCAGGTCCAGGGATGCTGCCATGGACCAAAGATTCATGATTTGTCTGCGCAGGTGGTAAGAGTGAGTCCCTCCCTGATTGCTAATGTACCACATTACTGTGGTGTTGTCTGTTCTGACAAGTAAGGTCCCTGGAGAAAGAAGGTGCTTGAGGGCTAGTAAGGCCTGTTGAACTGCAATCAACTCCTTTAGATTTATGTGCAGGCGCATCAGCTGAGCGTTCCAACATCCCTGTATGTATCTGCCATCCAGGTGTGCTCCCCAGGCGTAGTCCTATGCGTCTGTAGTTGGAACTTGAGTGGCAGCAGGTGTCAGAAAGGGCATGCCCTTGTTCTGTAGACAGGCGGTTGACTACTATAGAAACTCCATCTGCAGAGATGGAAGCAGAGGGAACATCATATATCCAGGTCCTGTGTGTGTTGACAACAAATGTTCTTGAGGTACCAATGCAATTTCCTCATATGCAGTTTTGCATATGGAATCATGAGAATACAAGATGCCATGAATCCCAGAGCTTGCAGGTATTTCCTTGCAGGGAGCTGGGGCAGGCTTGGCAAGTCCTTGAAGTAAACTGAAAGAGTTGTCTGCTTCTCCTGGGTGAGATATATCATCTGGGCGGCTGTGTTCAGACTCGCTCCCAGGAATGTTATCTCCTTGGATGGTATCATTTTTGACTTTTCCTCATGGAGAGTGTAACCCAGGGAAGAGAGAAGAGTCTTTACGAATTCCAGATCCTTTAGTAACTGCTCCTGAGAACTTGCTTGAATCAGACAGTCATCCAGGTATGGGTAAATCTGAATTTTCTTTTGCCTGCAAAAAGCAATGACTGGGGCCAGGCACTTTGTGAAGACTCTGAGAGCAGTAGATAAGCCAAAGGGCAGCATACAGAATTGATAATGTTGCTTGCCCACTCTGAAACAAAGATACTGCCTGCAACTCTGCCTGATAGGGATGTGCAGATAAGCCTCTTTGAGATCCATGGTTACCAGCCAGGAATCCTTTTCTAGCACTGGTAGCAACTGATGCAGAGTGAGCATTTTGAACTTTGGAATCACTAGAAAAGAGATCAGAATGGAAAGATCTAGGATAGGATGTCAGGTGCCTTCTTTTTTTTGGAACTAGGAAAAGCCTGGAATAAAAGCCCTGGCCTAACTGCTGAGCAGGAACGGTTTCTATTGCTCCCAGATGAAACAAAGACAGAATTTGTTTTTCTACTTCTGCCTTTTGGTTTGGAGGAACATCTGGGAATCCCTTGGGAGCAGGAAAGGTGCGGAAAGAAAACTTGTGCTCCACGTTCTGAAAACCCATTTGCTGTTTGTGATAGAGTCCCAGACATCTGAAAAAAGGGCCAACCTTCCCCGTAAAGGACTCTCCAGGCAAGCAAGAACAGGCGGAAGTTGTAAAAGGTCACTGAGATTGTTTTGACTGGGATGCAGGCTTGGAGCTTCCCACCTTAGAAGTGGAAGCCTGCCACCGCCTAGACCTTTGAAGGGTAGCTGCCTGCCCCCTAGAATATTTATAACCCCTAGTCCTGGAATGGTTCTGTCTGCTGGTATCAGGAAAAGTCCAATTCTTGGAAGGGTAATTCCTGCTAAAGCAAGTGGGTTGAACTTGCAGAAAATTTTTAACAGTTTGCATGGACTTAGCCTTCTCCTCCACCTTCTTAAGCACCTCCTCAGCTTTGCTGCCAAAAAGATTGTCTTTATGCAAAGGTACATCCAAAAGCTTAGCCTTGACAGGTTCTGGAAGAGGCTGTTCTCTGAGCCAAGCCTGCCTTCTAATAACAGATCCAGTAGCTGTAGCCCTAATGGAGGCCTCAAGGATGTCAAGACCACAATGCAAGGAATGTTTACTGACCAGAGTGGCTGAACTCAACAAATCCTGCCTGTCTTTACTCTCTGCCAAAAGAGGTACATTTGCAATCTTAGACTTAATAGCCTCCAAGGTGCTGCTAGTACTTTAGCATATGAAAAAGGCAATTGGTAGCCCTAATAGCTAGGGTGGGAGAGGTATAAACTTTCTTGCCCCACCTATCAAGGTTCCTAGATTCCCTGTCCGAAGGAACAGGATTCCTGGCAACAGTGGCCTTAACTCCTTTAGGTCCCTGAGAAATAACCGCTGGATCCACCAACGGGTTCCTGGAAAGAAATAGATGAGAATCAGGGACTCTGTAGTACCTGTCAGGTTTCCTAGGAGCAGGGGGGACTGAGTTTGGAGACAAGGAATTTTCCAGAAAAACATCAACAACTTCCAACACAGGAGGAATAGCCAGAGGCTTATGCTGAGGTAGATCCAGAAACTACCTAACTCGTTTCTTAGACTGGGGTTGATCCTGGCTTTCCCATTTAAAATGTTCACTAAGGGTATTTAAAGTGTCACCAAAAGAGAAATCCTCTGGAGGAGAGGCCGAAGGGATGGACTCTTCTGCATCTGAATCCTCAAAGAGAAAAAAAGCCTGAGAAAATTCCTCTTCATCAGCAGAAATGCTGGAAGAATCCGACTGTGAACAGGACAAAACCTTAGGAGAAACACCCCTACTCCTTTAAGGAGGAGGAGCCTGAGAACCCCTAATAAGAGTTAACAAATCATTAGCCATTTTAACCATTTGGGACTGAGGGAACTAGAAGGAACTGGAGCCTGTCTTTTCACAGGCTTACGAATGGAAGGCTTACCTGCAAGCCTGAAGGACTCGGGAGGCCTGGCAACTGCCGAAGGAACAGCAGGAGTGGAAGAAAGAAGTTTGCTGTCGGAGTGTAAAGCTGCGGCCTCGGACCCCGAAGTCAGCTTAGCAGCATCGGCTCCAGCAGAAGAGGCGACCAGCAACAGGTCGGAAGACAAACTGGAGGCCGAAGGCCTAAGGGACTCGGACTCAATCAAGGCCTGCAGTTGTACATCTGCAGACTGCAGGGACTGCGAACATGTCTCACTGGCTCCTGCCTGATTGATGACCAACTTAACCTCATCCGAGGACTCAGATATATATATATATATATATATATATATATATATATATATATATATATATATATATATATATATATATATATATATATATGTGTGTGTGTGGGGGGATATATATATATATATATATATATATATATTATATATATGTATATAGGATCATAGGTTGGTACTAGGCTATCGGCCCTAGGGCCTATACAAGCCTAGACATAACAATTCCCTGTATATTTCTTCCCACAATATTTAATTCCCTGGACCCCTGTCTAGCAGGGCAACTGACGTGATCCCCGGGGTGAATTTCCTATCTCCCATCCAGTTTGTCACGGTTCCTTTTGAAGAGGGCCAAGGAGGTGCTCTGCTTGAATGTATGGGCAGTCTATTCCAGAGTATGGGGAGTCTCTGGGTCAGGAACCTATCCCTTCAGCATGTTTTATTCATTGTGATAACAAGGTTTAGATACCTGGAGCAAGTGGCTCTGAGGGACTGGGATTTCTTTAAGTGGAGCATGTCCAACAGCTCAGGGTTTGAAATTGCCTAGCATGTAAAGCAGAGACTGCCTCTGAGTAAAAGATATGCCACAGAGTATAGCTGGAGTTTTTTTTAGACAGTCAGTATAGGGCATCTGCTTTTGGCCTCTGAATCTTTTAGTGAGGTATTTCTGCAGCCTTTCCAGCTGTTGCAGATGTCTTGTGAGGTACTCTATAATGGGTCGAATGAGGGATGAGTACAGTGGGACAATGACCTCCTTTATTCTGGATGAAAAGCCCTTAGAGATGAGGTGTGCCACATAGAAGGATTTCCTGACTGTTGTGGCGATGTGGTTATCGAAGGTGAGACCACTGTCCACCTGTGTCCCTAAGTCTCTCATCACACTTTCGGTGTTTAGTGTACTGCCACCTATGTGGTAACTCATGGGTACATGGTTTTTCGCAGAGGGGATAACTATACATTTCTTGGCATTAAGCTTGAGCCCATGGCTCTGGCACCAAGCATCTGTTTCTGTAAGGCCCGTTTGTAGAATATCCACATTATTTGGGGATTCAATAATAGCTCCCAGTTTGCAGTCATCTGCGAACTTTGTTAGCCAGAGTCCCTTAGTGTTGGCCTGTACTTCAGAGAAGTAGATGCCAAACAAGAGCGGTCCCAGGACTGAACCCTGAGGTACTCCACTTGTCACTTGTCTGGAGCTGGATTTGGAGTCGGCTACTTCTACAGTCTGGGTTCTGTCAGTAAGCCAGTTGGCAACCCATTGAGCGACATAGGGATTTATGCCCAGCTTAGTAAGTTTATCTACGATTTCAGAGTAGGGGATGGTGTAGAATGCCTTGGCGAGGCCAGATAGGTTGTGTGGACTGCCTTACCCTCATCCACAGCTCTGGAGACTGATTCGAAGAAGTCACTCAGGTTCAGGAGACAAGACAAGATGTATGTGTGTGTGTATGTGTATATATATATATATATATATATATATATATATATATATATATATATATATATGTGTGTGTGTGTGTGTGTATATATATATATATATATATATATATTTATATATATATATATATATATATATATATATATCTATGTTTACCTTGAATGCTCAGAATAGCGAGAAATAACATTGCGGGATGAAACATCAGCTATTCTGAATGTCGTCAGTTGACACATCGAAATTCAATGCCACCCAACCAAATACTGGACCTGGTCCCCCCTTGGGACCAATGGTAGCACTTGTTCCTGGGTCCAGAGCGGTAGGGAATTTTGGTCTGTATAGGTACTGGTCTTGTTATGCAGGTCAGTTCGACTGTATGTGTTCGTTGAGTGGTACGTCGCTATTGTGAGTGTATCCTTATTTGTTTTCGCACATATGTTGTTCGCACATACATCGTGCAACTATTTCAAGGTAAACTATATATATATATATATATATATATATATATATATGTGTGTGTGTGTGTGTACATATCTATATATATATATATATATATATATATATGTGTGTGTGTGTGTGTGTGTGTGTATCTATATATATATATATATATATATATATATATATATATATATATAGAGAGAGAGAGAGAGAGAGAGTTTCACTTTATAATCTCAAAATACTAAAATATCGAATTTTAGTATTTCGAGACTATAAAGTCTAAAGTGCAGTTATGCGAAACTGCATAATATCGGAATATCGGATGCGGAAATGTCGAATCCACCGTTGTGTTGTCCACAACTGCTTATAGGTAGGGTAGGTGTATTTGTTTGTTATGTTGTGTTTGTGTGTGTTGTTCTGTTTGCTGTAGTGTCATTAGGTAGGTGTATGTGTGCTTGTTTTTGTGGTGGTGTGTGTATGTGAATGATCGCGATTTTGAATGTCGCGGTTTTGGGAGTCGGTTTTGTGGGCTTTCGACTTTATAGTCTCGAGATACTAACATTCGGTATTTTAGTATTTCGTAATTATAAAGTGAATTCATATAGATATATATCTAAATATATCTATCTATATATATATATATATATATATATATATATATATATATATATATATATATACACACACACATACACACACACACACATACAAATGTAGATATATATATATATATATATATATATATAAATTCATATGTGTACACACACACATATATATATATATATATATATATATATATATATATATATATATATATATATAAAACAAAGATCTATCTCAATTTGAAATGAAGGCCATATGATAGCTAGTATTTTTAATAATAAGGGTTTGTATATAAAAATGATCTAAGTGTAACTGAGTGCATAGGTCCTGGTGTATGCATTTGGCAGTGTGAAAATTTGTGGAGATTCTTCCAAATCTATTCACATAACCTTTAGAAGTACATAGTGTGGAAGTCACACACAGCAAAACAGGACAAGCAGTGGCTCAAATCATTTTGCTAATAACAACAGGATTCAGTCAGATGGAAAGACTAGACACTATAGAAGGACAAACCAAATCATTGTGAAAAACATATTTAAAGAACTTACTCTGTATAACAGCATGCAATGTCCACATTTCTCCATTTGTGGAAAAAGGCCTGCATATCCTCTTACTACACTTGTGATGGGCTCTGAAGCCTAACTAGGACCAGTTGGCTCTGCTGATTAATAACATCTACAGCCTGCTTAAATACCACTTAAAAAAGAGTGTGGAGATGGAGACAGAACACAGCAAAATCACGAAAAAGCTGAGCGGATACTACATAACAAAAATCTAGTTTGAAGAGCAGAATAGTATGGCACTTGATTGTAAATGATTTCCATCTTCTATGAGAAACAGTCACTTATTGTCATATTAAAAGTACTTTCATGACTGTCACTCCAAGGAGAAATAGCAATAGGTTGTATCTGCTCCAGAGAGCAGTAGTTCAGCTTCAACCATCCTGTGCACCACTAGTGAACTGTCCCATGAAGCTGGGTTAAAGAATATCCACATCTGTCTGAAGAAGCCGCAATGTGTTGCCCTGGTCATTTCTGGAGGAGTGCACCTATCTCACCTCTCATTCTGTGACTGATGGAAAATATATATAATGACAGTGTTCAAAGCACCTAACAACAGTACATGACCTTAGCTGGTCAGACAGTAGCCAAGACAAAAATAAGGTAATGTGTTTTATCAGTATTCCTGAGTTCAGATGTAGAACCTAGTTGCTTTGCGATGTAATAGGATAGAGACAGACTATTTAGGGAAAATCAGGCTAAACAATTCAGAGCATCCCTGGTATTCTATGAGAAACACAATTAGATGGTCAAAGACAAGAGAACATTTCTATAGCAAGCAGCCACTTCTGAAGAGCAAGAAACAGGTTAGTGTGTAGTCAGTTATACTAGGAAATCCACAAAATGATTATTTGATGGACTGCGCGAGAAAGGTACCATTGTTCGATCGTCACTATAAACAGTTTTCTGTTAACAGAGTAACTTAGAACATTATTAGCCATCATGGCTTGTTTTGATTTTGTTGTTAGAATTTTACCGTTTTTCTCTCCATTTAGTTTCTTTGACCAATCCCTCAATACATTCATAACTGTTTATGCAATAAGCATTTAATTTTCAAGATTCCCAACAGCTCCCTGAGCTGCCATCTTGTCAAACTCAACTGAGTGAAGGTGAGGTTCCCCAGTCACTGTTTCCCACAAGAAATCAAGGATGGCTTGGTTTCTAAGTGAATTCTATGTTTTGAAAGATTTGTCCTTTCTTCATTGTTGTGATATAGTTGGTATATTTTTTGGTTAATCATCTACGTTTCAGAAAGAGAGACAGTCACAAGATCACATAAAAAGAGTGGCCAACATGCAACTCAGGTAGACTTCCTGCTAGTAAGGAAATGGAACTGGGGTAGAATCAGTGATTGCAAAGTCATCCTCCAGTGAAACAGTCAGCTCACAGCATAAACCACTTGTTGCCACAACCAGCTAAAAGCAGTGGACAGAGAAAGCTCAAAGATCAACAGAGACCAGGCTGATGATCTGGAATTTGACTGGAAAGAAAGTACAACAGTTCAAGGAATTACTTAGGGCTCTAACACCCTAAGAAAACGAGGAAATAGTTGCAGTTGAAGAAGAATTGCAGTGCCTCAAAACAGCATGTGTAAGGACTACAGAACAGGTATGTGGTTGAGTCAGGTATGGAAATAACGTATATAAGGAAAGGTGGTGTTGGAATGCAGAAACCTGGAAGTCATCAAAAGAAAGGAGGAGTGCAGGAAAAAGTCAGAGATAGAAAAGTAGGGCAAGGCTAGGAAGGAATACTGGTTGACTAACAAAGAAGCTAAAAAAGGAGTTGCAATAGCGAAGAACTGGTTGTCTTTGTCTGCCATTGGAGGCGCTCTAGCAGCTTTTAGAAAATGTCTCATTAGGTGACACAGAGAAACTACATCAGGTTGCAAGACAAAGTCAAAAAAGATAGTCAGACACCCTTCATAAGGGATTTCAGCAACAACCTGCTCACCAGTCTACAGGACATCGATGACAGATGGAAGGTGTACACCCAGCAACTTCTGAATGAAGAAAACCCCCACAGAAGCTGTACTTCTCCAGACACAGCCTATGATGAGAGAAAAAGAGCCCACCCTAATAAAAAGTAAGAAAAGCACCAAGGCAAGTGATGAGAGGGAAAAAGTCAGCATCAGTTGAGGTCACAGCAGATATGATAAAGATAGTGGGCGAGATGGGGAGAAAGGCAGTGTGGAGAGAAAGGCATATCCCAGTTGACTGGAGAATAAGCATACACATGCCAGTGTACAAGAACAAAGAGGAAATCCATAATTGTGGGCAGTACAGAGGTATCAAACTCCTGTCACATTGCATGAAAGTTATGGAGATGGTGATTGATAAATGGAAGAGCAGAATAGTAGAAAGTAGGATGGGATATGAGCAGTTCAGATTCAGATCAGGATGCATTACAAATGACCCAATGTTTGCAATGAGACAGTTGAAAAGAAGCAAGAGATGAGGCGGTTCAACTGGGCATTCCTAGACTTGGGAAAAGCATATGACAAGGTCCCAAGAAAGCTGATTTGAGCAGTACTGTGGTGGTTTGAAGTCCCAGAAACATTGGTAGAATTAGTGCAGGCTATATGCAAGGATCCAATGACTCAAGTATGTATAGTGTTCAGTCTCACAGAGGGGTTGCCACTGTGAGTGTGTGTATACCATCGTTCAGCTCTAAGCTCACCACTGTTCATACTGATGATGGACTACATTAGCAAACTGGTTGGATGGGACAGAACAACAAAGATGCTGTATCCAGACTCTGAACAAGAACGTCAGCAAAGGACAGGGGAATGGAATTCAAAACTGAAGGCACATGGGATGAAACTAAGTACAGCTAAGATAGGGATAATTGCAGCAAATTGTGGAAATCAGAAGAAGCTGAGAATTGAGATAGAAAGAAAGATAGCGGAACAAGTTAATGGCTTCAAGTATCTGGGAGGGGTGGCTGAGGAGAAGGGAAGTCTGAATCAGAGGGGGCTGTGGCCAACTGCTTTAGAGTGTCAGGTGTACTATATGACAGTAGAATGCAAAGAAGCTGAAAAGTCAGGTGTACAAAACAGTGGTGCGACCACTAGCACTGTATAGTACAGAAACCTGGGCAGTAAAGGCACAGCAGATGAGAAAGCTAGAGGTGTGGAAATGAAGTGCCTGAAATGGGTAGAAGGATGCACACTGTGAGATAGATGAAGAAATGAGGACAAAAGAGCAGAAGTTAAAGTATCTCCAACTGCAGAAAAGATCAAAGAGAACAGATTACAGTGGTTTGAGCACAAGTGCATAAAAGCAGAAGACAATCTGGTGACGAAGGTTTGGGACATACAGGAAGAAGATAAGAGGAAACGAGGGCATACAGCAAAGAGGTGGGTGGATTGTGTGAGAGAAGATCTGTGACAGTCAGGCATGTTCGTCAACAAAGGCAGGAGTATGGCATTGAATCAAGAGAGATGGTGACATTTAATATGACACCCCGACCCCGTACAGAAAATAGGAAAAATGGGGTTGAATAGCGCACTCTGCTAATGCGTCCATTGAACCTATGATGATGACATCATCTACAACAGGTTGCAACTGGTTGTCTTTGTCTAGTTATAATCTTGCCCGTATGTAACTTGATGAGTCATAGACAAAACTACAACATGTGTATCAAGTTACATCTGCTTCTGATTCACCTCCCAAACAGCCAGTCTGCTCTCCGCGGCTGCCAAACAATATTCAGTAGATTAAACTCCCACTACACTGCATTTCTTGGTATACTGCATTGTGTAAACTTTTTAAGCAGACCACGGTCTCAGGTTGACCCTTCTGCTTATAACCACTTGTAAAACATTAGAAACCACTGCTAGTTTTTCAGTGTTTTGTATATTGATGTCTCTAATGTTACAGACGTTGACTCCATTTCCCACCTTAGCTTTTAAGTGTATCCAATAACTGCTTGGTAAAAGTATGTCTCAAAAAGTATGTATATAGTATTACTTCAACATGTGTTTCTTTTTAGCTAGCTAAATATTATTTTAGCATACTTTTATATAAATGTAAGTTTGTCTATGTCACAAGTGATAATTTAATAAAGGTGTTTTAAATAAAAAATATTATTTTAGCATAATGCCCATTACAGAAAAAAAAACATTAAAAACAAACAAAAAACTGTGAGTAGTTCATAGCTTGTTACATGGAAGTAATTTACAATGGCATCACTGTTAGTCCAAAGCTGTATACTCTGGCTGCCTTAACACATCTTCCCTTTTGAGGCATGGAATTAAATGAAGATCCCTACTACTATGTTCCTGAGCACCTCAAAAGTTATCAGCATTGGTATCCAAGCACTGTTACCTCAAGGCATTTCATTATGTATAGTTAAATCTGGATGCAGCTTGCTTGACAGGTAGCGGGTGAGTGTGCGATAGTGACAGACTTTAGGGTTAGGGCAGAGTAGGTGAGTTAGAGTTAGGGCGCGGGTCAGGTGAGTGTGCGATAGTGATGGACCTTAGGGTTTGGGTTAAGGTAAGTGGATAGATAGTAGTGTATGTACAGTTTAGTGTAGGGTTAGATGTAGGATTTTAAGTGTGTGTGTGGATTGCTGTGTCTTTGATGCGCTTGTGTTGTGTGTGTGTTTCTCGGAACAGAGAATTTTTTTTCTCAGGGAAAAAATTCGCCGTTCTGAGCTTTTGATGATATCATATTTCAAGATTCCAAGTTCGAGCTCTTGGTGTTCGATGTTTTGGAATTTCGATAATATGATATAGACCCCAGGTCAGTAGTAAGATCATTGCTGAAAATTTTGAAGTTAACTCGCAAACAATAAATAGAGGTACCCAAGAACACAAATTTTTGTGACTAGTGTCAGGACTACAATTTTTAGCAAGGCCACTGTGTAAGCAAGATGTTTATATTACATAAATAGTTGTCTAGCTGTTTATAAAGTTTGCACTGTTAGAGGAGTTGTTTACAGTTTGAGGTACACTGCCCTAGAAGATGCAGTAGGGTATGCAGAGCTATGGTCTTGGGCCATTCTGATCAAGCCCCAGTTGCAGGAGTGCACATATCCTTTTTATAAAAGCAGAGCTAGAGACACATCATAGAAATCACAGAGTGCTACTGAGACACAGAGTTGTGTGACCAAGAGTAAGGAATCTTGGAGAATATCAGTCAAACAGCTGATTGGAAGACACCTTGGGGTAACAGGAATCTACCTGTCAATATACATAGAAGATTTCCAGATCTGTTTGTGGATGTGCCTGTGTAGAGAGACAGCAAGAGACAAACTTTAGCCTGATTTAATTTGATAAGAAACGTAATTAAGAGGACTTCTGTTTTTTTTAACTGAATGATTTAGCTAAGGCAGATTTAACCTGACTTTTTTCTCTCAATGTAACTAAAGTGCAGTAAAACTGAATTAGTGTCTTTAGTGTGCATTACATACTACACTGGTGCTTTCTGGAGGTCAAAGATGGCTGCTGTTTGTGTTACTGCACTCTTCTGCAGACAGAGAGATGGAGAGGGAGAGATTTGTGTGTGTACTTAATAGGACACTGTTACGTTCTGCAATGACTGTGGTATGGAAATATGTCTGAGTTACAATTAGTCTGACAGAAGAGATGTTTAGACTGATGTATTCTATGCTAAAGTCAGAGGCTTTTCTCTTTGCACACCCAAGCAGAGCCTCAGACAAAGAAGCTAGACTGAAAGAATGAAGCAAGTGAAACAATTTGTAAACCAAGTTTAAAATAATTACCTGAAAAACTATGAGAGAATGACAAGTACTTCTGAATGTTAACAAAGTTATATGAAACTGCTGAAAGGATGTCTTTTATAAATTACTGTATAGTAAATTGCTGGAAGATTACTTATCAAAATTGCTCTTACTGACTGTATTAAGCCACCAAAGCAAATATGTTGGGAAAAGCAATGCTCTTGCAGTATGAAGTATATTCTTAAGAATACTGAATGAAGCCCTACTGGCACAGAGAGATAACACCCTAATTGTAACCCAGATAGCCTACTTCAAGCAGTGGCTTGGGCACCTTCTGAAACTGGCATGGGGGAGCGTTGGCTTTTCCAACTCTTTAGGGAGAATGTGGGAGTGCATGCATGGAGTGCACATTTGTGTGGTTGAATTCCTAGTTGTGACCATGGACCCCACAGGGCTGCTGGTTTCAAGAGACAGGGCTGTCGTAAGGGGTTGCATTACCTGGAAAAATGAGTGGCATGCCTTCACTGATGCCTCTTTCCCTTTGAACCCTGGATGGGTTACTGTGCATACAGTTGACGGATAAGGTTGAAAAATATAAAAGAAGCCTTCTCAATGTCTAAATGACTGCTTATCTGAGACTAATTTTGCCCCAATGGATGGGGAAAGAATGGGCCAGCAAGTCCAGAGAGGTTCTGATGGTTTGCAGTCAGCACGTGTAAAAAAAGGGGGAAAAAGAATAACGGTAAAAGAAACAGTCAGCACGTGTAAAAAAGGGGGAAAAAGAATAACGGTAAAAGAAACAGTCAGCACGTGTAAAAAAGGGGGAAAAAGAATAACGGTAAAAGAAACAGTCAGCACGTGTAAAAAAGGGGAAAAAGAATAACGGTAAAAGAAACAGTCAGCACGTGTAAAAAAGGGGGAAAAAGAAACAGTCAGCACGTGTAAAAAAGGGGGAAAAAGAATAACGGTAAAAGAAACAGTCAGCACGTGTAAAAAAGGGGAAAAAGAATAACGGTACAAGAAATAGTCAGCACATGTAAAAAAGGGGGAAAAAGAATAACGGTAAAAGAAGCAGTCAGCACGTGTAAAAAAGGGGGAAAAAGAATAACAGTAAAAGAAATTTCAGTAGCAAGTAGAACGCACGATAAAACTGTAGTAAACTTTTAAAATGCAAAGAGTAGTTCTCTGTATTATCAATGTTAGATTAAAATAAAAAAAATGTATGGTATTGCTGTTTCAAAAAAATGTATTACTTGGGAAAGTTGTGGAAATTCTTAAAATGAAAGAAATTCTTGCTACTAAATGCAAGTGTGGAAGATGCATCATCTTCAACAAAAGAGCAATGAAGTACTACAGTGGAAGTTCTGCAAAGTAGGTCATTGAGTTCTGAAGTCTGTACATTTTGGTGAAATAATAAGTCAGGCTGGTCTGATGTGTGTGGGTTAGAAAATGTCGATTACACCGAATGCTTTAACTGCAGTCTAAGCAGTGTGTGAAGTGCTAAAAAAAGTTCAGTGCTATGGTACTTCTGATACAGTTTAAAAGAACTGATCCACACAAGTAAACCCAGTAACATTTCTATACTGTATTTTTTTCATATGACTAGCATTATAGTATACTGAGAAAATATAACTGAACTGCCTGGTGAATGGCAGACTTTTGCAATGAAAGAAGGTTGGTTGATGGGTAAAAAAAATAAAAAAATGTGCATTGCTGCCCTCCCACAACTGCACAAGGAAGTTAGTGATCAAATTTGTAGTATCACCAGAAAACCTTCATTGCACTAGCTGCACAACCATAATTTGATTGAGCACTTCTGTCCTGATTTGGACTTCATCATTTTAAATATTTTAAATATGCTAAACATATTTATATTTGCACTAACACGAGTTGGTTTATATATGTTAAGGTAAGGTTGCTAATTTAATATACAATTACACTGAATTAGTCATATTTGGATATGTTTACATATTTTTTAATGGAAATAAAGTGCCATGGGACTTGATTCCTTCTTGCATTTGGTGAGGGTATTATTTATATGACATGAATTTATTACTTGTTTTGATTCTGATGGAGCCTAGAACAGGACAAAAGCACCAAGATAAATGGGTTTTGAACACATTACCTGAAGAGACACGGAATAGGAAGCATATAAGCCCAGAAGACTGGAGAATTCAAGTCATGCCCAGTCAATGTGAAAAAAAGCTAAGTAGGAGGGAGCCAAGACTGATAAGGCGATAAACTATCTGGAAAAAATGAGATAATGAACCCAGCAATTAACAGACATACCATACAGAACATTTAATGGCAATATAAATACTGAGAGGAATAATGCACAGGTCAGACTCAATCAAATGTGACAGTAAAAGACTTATCTCTTAGTAAAGAGACCACAGTAAATAACACAGGTACAGATCAAGTCACGAAAAGGCAGAGTACTAAACATGGCATGCAACAGTGGATGGAAGAGAGAAGATCAGACTCTGATACACAGACAAATGTTGCTGGCTTATCTCTCAACTGTACAGATTTTCACAGAATGTCCAGATTTTTGCCTTATATTTTTGTTCTGTTCCTCAAAAAATTTGTAACTTTCTGGATTTTTGTAGCATATCAGAGAGGAAGGACTTCACTTAATAATGACAGGCATTTGAGTTTCAGACTTCATGTCCTTTAGAAAATGTATGGTAACAAGATTTTTTATTTCAGCAACTTTCTAAGTTTATAAGAACAATATTTAAAATTTGTCCTTATTTTTGAGTTTTTGTCCTGCATTACTTTCGGCTTTGTCCTGAATTTTTGAGCGAACAGGTTGAGAAGTATGCTAGCATGCCAGAAGCAGATTTCAGAGACTTAACCATGGGGCTGTATCACCAGGGACAACACTCTACAGAAGATGAAAGACAGGAATACTCAGGAGTAAATGTAAACCAAGGACTGGCTTGTCAGCATTGGCTAAATTCTAATACAAGTCACAACTGGGGTTCACGGACTATGTGCAGATACTTGTGCATACTCAAATGAAAGGTACTGGATAATGCATAAAACATATAGACCTTCACATAATTTCGAGATCTATGCATAACTATTCTGAAGAACTTGTTTTTTGCTGATTATGGTCCCTTATTGTTTGCTAGACAGGTTTGCATAGGTAGGAATTTTATATGGCAATGTTTTAATTTTTTAACAGTTCTGGAAAAATAAAGGTCATACCAGGAGGATGTTGAGGGTTGACCTTTTCCAGGTCAGCTGTGAGAGGGCCTCTACTTTGGCATAAGTCATCACAAGCTGAGAAGTTTCATGGAATACAGAAAAAGAGGAAAAAAAACAAACTAAAATTTATGTTTTTCAATTAAAAATTCTCTTTTTTTTCCTGGATTTTTCTTGTTAAATTCTTGTAAAATAGCAAACATCTTTTCTTTATACACGTGAGTTACATGTATGAGATTATGAAGCTCATAAATAAAATGGCCAGAGGACTTATGAACCAGTCCATGGAGTCAATTCATCAAACATTTGGGGGATGCAGCCAATTAACACTGGTAAATATCATCGAAAGTAACAGCATGTACCCATTAACTCTGTGTCTTGGAGTGTAGGAGAGTCATCACACTCCATTACATGTAAGCAGAATTTTCAAAAATTACAATTTTCAAAGATTCAAGTGGCCCTTTTACAAGGAACTAAGTTAACGATTATGGAAGTGCACAAAGTGTATGTGTGTGTGTGTGTGTGTGTGTGTGGGGGGGGGGGTAGTCATTTCATTAGCACCTGAACGTTAAGATAGAATCTTGTAAAATAAGATTAATAGGGTGATGAATTACATGGAAGGGTATAGCGCAATGTAGAAAACGGGTATATCTATCTGTCAGCCTCTATGTATATATATATCTCCATCCGTGTGTGTGTGTGTGTATAGATATAGATATACACACACACACACACACACATATTCTGATGACACAAGATTTTTTGAGGGGAGTCTTTAAAAACTGGAAACACGTAATAAAAAAAGTGGATGTACAGGTGATAGGAGGATACTTCAATGTTAAACTCAATCTAGAACTCAACAAGTTGTATGAGTAAAAGAATATAATGGTGGGGTCCAGTAGCAGTTGAAGGGAAAAATGAAAGATCAAAATTTAATGGATATATGGACCCAAGTTATAAAGCTAGTGTCTGCCTTTTCTAGAGTGGAAGGAGGAGTTCAGGGCAGTTGGCTGGATTATTTTCTTACACGGAAGGAAGAGCAGGTAAGAGTGAAAAAGATTACAATATCAGCTTGATATATTTCAGACCGTGCTCCTGTAGCTTTGTCAATAGCTCTGCACCAAAGGTAAGAGAGACTGTCAACATGGAGATGAGTCTGGTATAAACAGAGGACTGACGAACTGCAGGGTGTGCTTAGAAATTAAACAGCCACTGTGGTATTAGATAACACCCTTTATAAGGAAGCTCCCATATTTTATGGCGGAAAAAGAGGCACATGTGGATTTTAGGGTTTGTCTAATGATGACAGAAGGTAAGAAAGGTGATTACAGGAAAATCCAGTCCTGGATAAGGAAAATAAATTAAAATAGATACATGATCTAATATCAGGAGAGACCACTAATGTGTCTTCTCTTATTAAGGAATCATACATCTTAAACGGGGAGTTGAAGCAGTTAATATCATAGGAATAAAAGCAGAATGTGTAAGCAGAAATGACTTTTGGTGTTTCAAAGGGAAGAAAAGTGTAAAGCATAGAGTGTGGCTATATAAAGAGAAACACTGAGACTGGGTAGTGGATAGCCTAGAGGATAAAGACAGTCAGATGTTAGGTTCATCCACTCAAACATGAGAAGGCATATTTTAAAGGAATATAACAGAAACAAAAGGGAGTACATATAGAAGGATGATTTCAAAGTCCACTGAATAGAAAAGCAGTAGGTAAGGAGGACAAGATGAAGTTAAAAGCTTATATTATATCACAGGGCATCCAGATAGCCATAGAGAATATAAGAGGGGAAATTACCAGGGTCTGTAAGGATTTGCACCCAGACGTTATAAGTGGGGAAAAAAAAGTTGTGCTAATCTATCTTAAGCATTACAATCAAATTTAGAGGAGAAAAAAGATCCCAGATAGCAAGAGACATGCTAGAATAATTCTATGACAGAAATGGAAGGGATATAAAACAGACTTGGGTAATTATAGGTCAATCTAACTCAATTTCCGACAATTTTTTTTCAAAAAACCTAGCAAAAAGGATGGATGGGGAATTACTGAAGATTTTAATGCCAGAACAAAATGGATTTATTAAGGGCTGGCAAAGTACTGATAACTGGTGGAACTTGGCTGCTTTTCTTGAAGCAATCAAGTAGAACATGATTATGCTGTGGTAGTTTTACTTGATATTAAAAAAAGCTTTTGATATGGTACATTAAGACATTTAGCTGAGGTACTAAGAAGGGATTTTGGGGATGTGCTTACATATGGTCTGTTGGGATTAGTGTACTAACCTGGTAAACAAACTAAACAAAAAATGTACTCATTCAGTGGATTAAGATGATGTGTGATAAACCACCTCTGGTGTTTTAATACATGAAGGAATATCTACAAAAGTAAAAATCCACAGAGGGACTAGGCAGGGATGCCCTTTACTGTCAGCACTGTTTCTCTTAATTGAATAAAGAGTTGGCTTTGAAAGTTTATGAGGCATTACAACAGAAAAAGAAAATGGGTGGAATGCAATGTTTCAGCTGTATGTTTATAAAAGATGAAAAATTAGATAAGATTTTAGCAGTGCTGTTGGTGATACTTACCAGGACTGGACATTAAATGTAATAAAACAGTGCTCCTCGTGGTGGGAGAAGGGAGTAGTAGTTGATATACAGGGGGTGGAATTTCCCCTCCTACATAGGTTTAGAGGTAGGTTATACATATGAAGGGACAGTTATAAAAACTTGGAGAATCTCTGAAAGAAAATAAGCAAACTTTTACAAAAGGGGGGGGGGTGTTAGTAACTAAACAACAGTTGGATCCTAACACATGTCCTAGTAGGATCTGACCACCCTTTGGTGGAAAAGATTCACATCCTATTGAAAAGATTGCTGGTGAAGCAAGCCAACATTGAACTGAAAGATGAATATCTAACAGCACACTCTGAGGGTGGATTGAGTCTGGTAACTTCACATGTTGTGGTATTGAACATAGCATAATGGATAATGGATTAGAATGCACAAAAACAGAAAATATGCAGGATTATGGGAAGGGGATTCTATAGTTCTCTATAAAAATAGCATACGGCTGACTCTTAAGGAAAACTGGTAGACTAGATTAAGCATGTAGGAGAAACACGATGGAAGATATTTGTCTACAAATGGATATATCATATCAAACAGATGTTAAACATAGAACTCCTAGACGCAAATAGGTAATATGGGAAGAAGCAGGTATTTTTGGATGGGAAGACTTAAGGGAACTAAGTAAGCAAGATAATGGACTGAAGGTAAGAGTCCTTCATCCCCAGACAATAAAAAACTGTCTCCAGCTTAGAAGTCAACACAACTTCACATTTAAACATCGATGAAGATACATATTGAAAGTATAAACACTGCACAACAAAGTCCATATAGACATGATCTGTGCAGCAAGTGAAGTAACAAGAAAAAGGAAAGAGGTAGCGCACAAAGGTATCAGACAGCACAGAAATATTAAAAGCAGCCAGACAACAAAGGTTATGGAGGATTCACAAATATATTAATGAGGAAATAAGTCAAGATAACTGAAAACTTACACAGGAGAATGCCTTTTATTACAGGACATCACCATATGTGTGAGATTAACAAGCAGGGATCCTTCATTTGTGATATATTACTTCCAAAAGCATAGCATGGGACAGAGGAATTTCTAAATTTAAATTTATTCATTTATTTATTTATTTAACATTTATTGACTGGGAAAGTCCAACTAGGACAGAGTCTATTTTCAGCAGAGGCCCAGGAAGAAACTCTCCAGATCCATGCCTTTGGAATTTGGGAGGAAACCGGAGTACCAGGAGGAAATCCATGCAAGCACAGGGAGGACATGTAGACTCCACACAGAAGGCATCCCAGCTGAGAATCAAACCAAAGAACCTCTTGCTGTGAGGTGACAACGTTAACCGCTGTACCACTAAAATATCGCTCAACTTCTTTGGTAAAGAATTCTGCACAAAGTCAAAATAATTAGGAGGAAAATGCCCAGAAATGTTAGAGATGTGCAGCTGTTGATCAAGGCATGATCGTATGTTTTGGGAGTGCAGGAGTGCATAACAAAGAGGGAGGCAGGCAACTTAAGGGTAATATAATATATGCACTTATGTACATTGACCATATACTCAACAGTGGCACATGCACTGAAACCCATCAGTAGGTTGCTTCAGAATATAAATTAAGAGGGCTTTAATATGTTCTGCAGAGGTGAGGATAAGTCCTGTTCTCCTGTTTCACTTCTTAGATGCATTCCTTTCAATGGTATGGAAATCTATAAGTATCAAATGAGGCACCGGGAGATGATTATATAAACTGACAATCACAGGACATACAAACGCACATATATACATATGCTGATATACATGTATATGTATGTATGTATGTATGCGTATATATATATATATATATATATATATATATATATATATGCACACATACATACAGAGAAAGAGATACAAAGGCACACACACACATACCTCTCAAACTACTTAGCTTTCAAAATCATAGCCGGAATCTATCAAGAATCAAAGCAGAGGGCCCAAAACCAAAGCACAATAAATTTGCATATACTTAAATTCATGACCAGAGGGTTGGGGGCACAGAAGTATAAATTTGCCCCCTTGGAAGGTCCAACCTTATAAAATTATGGTATTTCTGGTGCTAACAGATACACAGCTATATAGAAACATGTATTGCTACTACACTGTAAAAAGGCAGACATGCCTGTTTTCTTGGCTTGCCATAACTATAGTTTAGTTAGCAGAATTGCTATAAAGTATGTATACTTATCTTTGGGCAAAACATCCTCCTGGAACTTTTCTTAAACATACTTTTTATGCTGCAGTTTAATAAGCAAAGCAAATTCTGCATTAGGAAGCATTTTTTCTGAAGGATATGAAATCTGAAATTCACATACCTGTCATCATTTAGTAACTAAAGTACACAGCAATTTGAGAAAGTGCAATTTTACCAGAAACAGACTAAACTACCTCTCAACGTTTTTGCTAAAGAATTCTGCACAAAGTCAAAATAATTAGGGGACAAATGTCCAGAAAAGGAACCCGGTAGTAATAAAAAAAACTTGGTAAAAATGATATAGTAGGCAAAAGAAGGTTGATAGAATCACATATTGTATGCTTTACTACAAAAAACAGTCCGTAGGTACTTACTAGGCTATTTTCCTGTGTTCTTAAGAAGACTAATTACATTCCCATGGTAGTTTTTGTCCTTATGTTTTGCATACAAATAGCTCAGAGATAGGCCAAACAAGGATATGTTAGGACATTTACATGTTCCCCTCTCCATGAGGGATGAATATATGGTTACCCATTCTTTCATCCAAATTACATTTGAATGGAGTAAGAGAAATAGTTTGTTTTATGTGGAGTGGAAGACTGCTCCATAGAAGTGATATTCTTTGTGGTACAAATGTATCCATCCAACACGCTCTATTTATTTTGAAAGAGATTCAGATTATTTGAGCGTGTGTTTCTGATATCATTGAATACACTGAGAACCGTACAATAGGTCTGACATATTAGGGTCTACTCAAGCTCTGTAAGCAAATCAGAGACCACCTCTTAGTAGCCTGTATGATACTGAGAAGAGGGACAAGCCTTTAAGATGGTCTACATGTTTTTTATGATTTAGGCCCTTGAATTTTTTTAGTGAGAAATAATTGGGCAGGTCAATACTGAAAGGGGCATTATACTCTGTGATCAGCCAAATGAATGCTGAATAAAGTGGAACAATTTCATTCCTGGATCTGGACTGGATACATGCTGTGTAATAAAAAAGGACTTCCTTTCAACAGTGGATATATGGTGATCAAAGTACAATTCATTATTCAACACTGGTTCTGAGAGCCCTAAATATGGTATCAGTTTTCAGGAGTTCAATTACTTCTGAAAATTAACTCCCTTTGCTAACCACATAACAGCTCTAATTCATGTAAAAAGTTGACAGAAAAACAAGTTTTGCAGCTACATGTATTTTCTTCCAAAAAAGTAAGAAACTGTAACAGGTTAGGTTATTGGCAGTTATCAAATTAGGTTATTGGCAGTTACTAGGCATGCAGCCTAGGAGATCATTAAGGAGTCTAGCCCAAATCTATCAAAGCACTATCTGGTTAAAAAACTTGCTCAAGGTCAGACTGCTGGCAAATGAAGGTGGAGGGACTCAAACTCTGTAACACAGGAGGTAGTTCATTAGCAGTTCATAGAATACCTCTCAACCATACTGAATTCCTCAGTATTTACTGGTTTTGAGGACAAAGTAATGGGGTCCCACGAATTCCCGAGTGGCCCCTCTATTTCCCGATTCATATATATATATATATATATATATATATATATATATATATATATATATATATATATATATATATATATATATATCTACACTGTTACCTATCAGAACATCGAATGGTCATAACATCTAAACTCAAAACATCAAGACCATAACATCTAAACTTCAAAACATCAAAAACTCATAACATCGAATCTCAAAACATTGAAAACTACAAAGCAACTATAAATAACATGACACACACTGTTTGCTACTTTTCTGCAGGGGGGCCAAGCCCCTCTGCACCCCCTATATGGGGGCTCTACAGTGGGGTGTGATCTTGGAGTTGGTATACTTAATTTACGGGGGGGGTGGGGGGTGCAGGGGGGCTTGCCCCCCTGCAGAAACATAGTAAACAGTGTGTGGGATGTTATTTATAGTTGCTTTGTAGTTTTCAATGTTTTGAGATTTGATGTTATGACTTTTAGATGTTTTGAAGTTTAGATGTTATGGTCTTGATATTTTGAGATTAGATGTTATGAAGAGTAGATGTTTTAATAGGTAACCATGTATACATATATATATACATATATACATATATATATATATATATATATATATATATATATAAAACTTTGCATTTATGGTTGATGTCACCATGCATCGCCAGACAACAGGGCTATTGCAATATTGCTAGCTTATCATTTTTAATGTAACATAGGCAATTTATTATTCAAGGGTAACAGGCACTTTATTTGCAGATGAAACAATGAAATACAAAGTTGTTTTCTAGCAGCAACTTCTTCATTAGTTACATATCTCTTTAATGTGGAATTATTTAGATTACTTGCTTATGTTGAGATTGTGCATATTTACTGATATTGGTGGAATGTAATGACAAGTTTGAGTAGACTTTTATGATGGAAATGTTCTGAATTGGGCAGTTTTGTTATTACTGTTTCATACGTTTTGTTTCATTGCTTATTGGAAAAATGTTCAAAACAATACATTTATAACACACTCTAACAAGTGTGCTATATTATACAAGGAATATAATTTAATGCAATCAGAAAGGTGAATCAAAGAACTCATGTATATTTCCAAGGTCCTAAATATCGTAAAAGACAAAAAACAGCTGAAAATCCACCACAATTGCCTTTAACTTTAGGAGATTTTTTTCATGTTTGTTTTGACAATGTCCTAAATATGTGTGCAAGGGGCTTATGATTTGAAAACAGCCCAAAGGTAAACTTTATCCGCCACTGGTCAGATGCATTTTCTTTGAATGTGGGTTTCAATGCAGTTTCAATAAATGTGAGTTTCAAAGGCAGAGAAGTTTTAATGCTAAGTCTGCTTTTATTATGAGACTGCATTGCTTTGTTTAGCAGATGTCTATTAGTGTTTGTGCTATAAAATTTAAAATAAGTTTAAATTAAATCCAAATAATCACTGTAGAAGTAAAGCATAAAGCAGTATGCACATTAGGGTGTTTATAATAAATGGGGAGACACAGCCAAGTAATGGGACACTGGAATGGCTCCGGGGGTGGCGGGGACGGCGGTTGAATGGGAACCCCCATCTGACCATGACTTTGTGATGGGGGGTTAGCAAACTCAAAGACAGACCCAGGTGGCACAAACTCTAGATATGGTACTATTTGTAGGTGTAGCAGATTGAGGAAGCATATATTTGTATATATATATATATATATATATATATATATATATATATATATATATATATATATATATATACACACACACACACACACACACACACATATATATATATATATATGCAAATGTTTTAAGATGCATATGAATTTGCCTTTTTATGTCATTACAAGACTCTGTTTTGTCTTTCTATTTATTGCATTCAGTTAACAGTTTAGTTTTACTTGTTTATTTTAATTATTAAATCTTCACGGTTTGTGAAATGGCTGGGCATACAGTAGTGTCAGGGCTGCATTAAAATCAACTTTTGTATCTAATTACTGTGTGCTTTGACCTTTGCATGTCATAAAATCATACCCATGAACTACCACATAGGCGGTAGCCTACTAAATACTTAAAGTGTGATAAGAGTCCTTGGGACACAGGTGGACAGTAGTCTCTGCTTTGATAATCACATCACCACAGTAGTCAGGAAATCCTTCTGTGTGGTAAATCTCATCACAAAGGGGTTCACATCCAGAAAAAAAGAGGTCATTGTTTTCTACTCATCCCTCATCAGACCCATTACAGAGTACAACGCCCTGTTTGGCATGTACCTCGCAAGACATCTACAACAACTAGAAAGGCCACAGAAATACCTCACTAAGAGGATTACTGGCCTCAGACAGATGCCATACACAGACCGTCTCAAAAAACTCTAGCTCTACTTCGTCGCCTATCGCCTACTCAGAGGCGACCTCTGCCCAACATACAAAGCCATGTCAAACCCAGACCTGTTGGACATGCTACACTTAATGAAACCTCAATCGCTCTGCGCCACACGCTCCAGGGACCTATGCCTTGTTACCACAATAAACAGAACAAGCTGGAGGAATAGATTCCTGTCCCAGAGACTTCCCATGCTGTGGAACAGATTACCCATTCATGTGAAGCAGAGCTCCTCATTAGCCCTCTAAGAAAAATCTCGGCAATTGGATGGGAAATAGGAAATTCACCCCGGGGATCACTTCTGTGGCTGTATTAGACAGGGGCACAGGAAAATAACTTTCTTGGGTGGCGAAAGCCAGGGAACTTTTTTGGCTAGGCTTATATAGGCCCCAGGACCGATAGCCTAGTACCTACTTAAGAACCTATGAAATTAGACACTGATTTATGCAGGGCAGGTTGCCAAGCAATTGTCAAGCCTGCTGGATCATGCATATATGACTTTGTAAATACCATAAATACCTAGCTCTTTCCCAGTATAAGCAAAGTATATTGTCTTAATACCATTTGTAAGAGGTCAGTTTACATACCTCTCAACTGTCTAGATTTTTGCAGAATGTCCAGATTTTTGCCTTATATTTTTGGTCTGTTCTTAATAAAATTGATGTTGTTCTGGTAAATCACTGAGGACTGAAGTCACTAATTAATGACATAAATTTGAGTTTCAGACTGCATATCCTTCAGAAAAATGCATCCTAACACAAATTCTGTTTTTTCTAGCAACTGTCTGAGTTTATAAGAGCAATACTTTGAAATCTATCCTTATTTTTGGATCTATGACCGTCCCCCGCTATTTTAGGCTTTGTCCAAATTTCTTGTGATAGGAGGTTAAGAGGTATGGGATTATCTACATTTTCACTAAGAAGATACAAATAAAATAAAGCACTGTTAAAAGACTTGAAGAATCCCCTAATATAAATGCCAAAGAATCCATTTAGAAAGAAACACTTAAGACAGTTTGCCTGGATATATAGAAATGTTTTAATAGTATTAAAGCTTTTCTGATATTAATCTTTTCAAGGGTACCAGACCAGCCCTGTTTACTGCTTTATCAGTATAAGAGGTCTGTTGCTAGCTTTCAAGGTTGTATTTGTACAAGGTCAGAGTTGAACACTCTCTAGAAGATGAAACTGTGCTGAAGCCAGTCAGATCACTTTTTATTAAAATTTTGCAGTCTATGAATGATTTGCGAATTATGTTAGTTTTTTCTAGGAGATACTGCCAGTTTTCAATAGCAAGGTACCTGCATATATACCTCCCAACAGTACTGAATTGCTTGGTTTTTACCGTGTTTTGGGGTCCAAATGATCAGGTGCCACAATTCCCGAGTGGCACCCATTAATTTCCAGCTTTTTGTTTCTGATATATTTTTTCCGCGCTTTTGAGCTGATGTCATCACGTGCACGATGACATCAGCTCCACCAGCCTGTCGGAATTGAGCTCAAAGGCTGACGTCCACACATTTCCAGCTGTTTGAATGCAGCCGCAAGGAAGTTTTTTTGGACTTATCTGCAAGTCAACTGCTGCTTAGAGAGAACGGGACTGCATGGCTCTATCTGCAGAAATGAGAACGGCTGCAAGAGAACAGGACTGCATGGATCTCTCTGCAGAAATGAGAACGCAGGCGCAAGGAAGTTTTGGATCTATCTGCAAGTCAACTGTTGCTGCGAGAGAACAGGACTGCATGGATCTATCTGCAGAAATGAGAACGGTGCTGGAGTTTATTTATGCAAAGAGTTTTGGGACTGCATGGCTCTGCAGAAATGAGAATGGAGTTTATTTCTGCAAGGGGTACGTGAACTGCACAGATGGAGTTTATTTCTGCAAGGGATGAGTGAACTGCAAGGACAGAGTTTATTTCCTGCAAGCGAACGGAGGTTTTGCAAGGTGTGTGTGTGTGTGTGTGTGTGTGTGTGTGTGTGTGTGTGTGTGTGTGTGTGTGTATGTGGAGTTTATTTCTGCAAGGGGTAAGTGAACTGCACAGACGGAGTTTATTTCCTGCAAGCAAACAGAGGTTTTGCAAGGTGTGTGTGTGTGTGTATATGTGCCTGAAAATGTTGCCAACAGCATACACCTGTGGGCTAGAGGTACTCAGGTTCAAACCCCGTACCTTGGGTACAGGTAAAAAGAGCCTAAAATCCCGAACCACCACCACTTGTGAGTTTTTCTTCTGTTCCTCATTAAAAAAAAACACTGAAGGACTAAATATATATATATATATATATATATATATATATATATATATATATATACATACATGTTTGTGTGTGTGTGGGGAAGTAGACTTTTATCATGGAAATGTTCTGAATAGGGCAGTTTTGTCATTATTGGTTCATGTAGTTTGTTACACTGCCTACTGGAAAAATGTTTAAACGATAAATTTAAAATGCACTCCAACTTAAGTCTAACAAGTGTGCTGTATTATAAAAGGAATATAATTTAATAAAGTCAGGAAGGTGTATCAAAGAAAAGAACACTTGTATGTTTCTTGTTTTGTGTGCAAGGGGCCAATGATTTGAAAACAGCCCAAAGGAAATCTTTATCCACCACTCGCCAGATGCATTTTCTTTGGATGTGGTGTGGGTTTCAATGCTGTTTCAGTGAATGTGAGTTTCAAGGGCAAATAAGTTTTAATGCCAAGTCTATTTTCTTTGTGAGATGGTATTGCTTTGTT
Organism: Protopterus annectens; assembly: GCF_019279795.1. Taxonomy (NCBI): domain Eukaryota; kingdom Metazoa; phylum Chordata; order Ceratodontiformes; family Protopteridae; genus Protopterus; species Protopterus annectens. The sequence continues at coordinate 176,456,404 of NC_056729.1, read as the reverse complement.
TAGCAGATAGCTATTAGTGTTTGTGCATTATGATATAAAATGTAAAAATAAAATACAAATAATTATTGTAGAAGTAAAGCAGTATGAACACATTAGTGTTTATGGCAAATGGGGTGAAACAGCCAGGTAATGGGACATTGGAATGGCTGCAGGGGGACTCTGGTGCTATATTTTGGTTCTGTTCTTCAGTTTGCATTTGAAAGTTGGTATCCCACAATTCCATTGGAGTGGCCGGGGTTATGTAATTATCTATGCAAATTTTACGCTAATCAGTATAAAGATTTATGCCTACCTTTCATGGGCCTTGTCCAGATTTTTGATGTCTCCAGGTTGAGAGGTATGCCTGCATATCTATTTCCTCTGAGTCCTGAGCCATCCCTGAAAAGTTTGGTTAGCTAGTTAACAGGAAAAGAAAATATTTGTGCTTTCTCATTAACCACAGTCCAGCTTACAGAAAGAGGTTTACTTGTCCTCTTGACTGTGAATGAAATGACCTGTGCTGAGGGGGGGGATTTCATCTATCATAAAACATTATAAAAGTTTGTCAGCTTCAGTACTAGAAGGATTTATTAAGATATGCTGGGTTCAACACGTCAATAAAATGAGGAGTTGTCCAAAGCATAGACCAATACAATCTTTTTTTCTGAGGAGGTAAAGGCCAGTGAACTTTCATAATCTAGCTAACTAGTGCAATGCAAGCTTCACTGGAATTAAATCATCATCATCAACCCCCCCTTTTCTGATTTTCTACATGGGGTCTGCTGTTGCTTGTTGTCAGCTGTCGACATCTCTCTCGATTCAATGCAGTTAATTTTAGTTTTATACAAGTTTAAAGTTTGGGACAAGTTCAAATGTTTAAATAAATAAAACAGTATTGTTCTGGTTATATTTTGAGTTTAATATTTTGTGTGTTCTTCAATTTGCGTTTGAATGTTGGTATCCCATAATTCCACCAGACTGGCTGGGTGTACATAATTATATATGCTAACTTTATGCTAAATCGGCATACAGACTTCTGGACAGTTGTACCTACTTTTCATGGTGCTTTGTCCAGATTTTTGATGTTTCCAGGTTGAGATGTATGGTTCAGAGCTATAATCCTCTGCACAAAGTGGCGGACTAACATATCACACAGTAGCCACTGCATGGTACTAGAAATAGTGCTGCATTAAATTTTGGGATCATAAGCAAAACCCTGACTAAAATGTACAAAGGAACATAATTCTACAACACATACTCTATTATTTAATTATTTATTTGGAGAATAGGATCACCATGCCAATTGGTGTGCAATGGAATGCAAACTCCTGATAAAGCATTTCTGCAGAAAGCAATTTTAATAATAGCACCTCTATTTTGGTTTCAGTAGCATTGTCGCCTCACAGTAAGACGCTGTCTGGTTCGATTCTCAGCTAGAGCGTCTTCTGCGTGGAGACATTCGTGAATAGGCGTACCTTCATTGAAGTGTGCATCAGGGCTGGTAACTCGGCATGTAAAAATCAACTACCAATCATTAGCGGACCGGAGATCCGCTGTGGTGACCCCTAACCGGGAAAAGCCGAAAGACACAACAACAACAACAACAACATTACCACAACTGCAATAAACTTTAATTGCTAAAAAATGAATGCTGTTTGTGAGCATTGCACATACCCTTATCTCCTGCTTAGATAATTTGAAAGTGAAGGTTCACAGAGTGCCAACTCCCTTTTGCAAATGAGGGTAACAGAAACACTGTTTAGAGGTGTGGCTAAACTGACGTACAATCCATTTCTGAAGTAATGCAATCTGTTTCAGAGGACATGTACAGCTAAATAATGCCCATAAAGGAAGAAACATTGTTCTCTACATCAAGCAATTTCTCCATATAATTACTACCATGTTTATATATTTAGGTTAGAGTTATAAACTTTTACATGAAATGGTTATAATAAAGTCATTATGATAACAATAAGAGAGATCTGTGAAGTGCTCAGTATTTCTGGCACCTTGGCATATGTTAGTAAACTTATGAGGCAACACATTAGTCCTAAGTATCAGTAATGGACAACAGAGTCAAGTCTATTATAAAGCTTTCTACACAAAGCCCTTTACAAAGCAGATTACAATTCAAACAAATGTTAAACAAAGTGCACACACCTAAAACAGACTAATAATTTAGTATGTTTTTAGCATTGTAAATGCCTCCATCAGCTTTTCAGTTTCCAGTAAAATAACAACATGTCATTCAAGATATTTGTATTACACACATACCTAGATCCCAGTCAAATTACCCTACCCCCCATGAGATTACAAACCATGAAACCTTAAAGAACAAACAATAAGAGACTGTTATTTTGTCTGGGTGACAGTTTTCTACTACAATAACCAAATAATATTTTATACAAAAAATAACCCTCCCCCTTATCTCTTAGCAATTAAAGCTTACGATGCTAAACACACTTACAATAATGATTGGTATTATTAATGGACTGACCAAAATCCTACAGGATTTCCCAGATTAAGAAAAAATTATGATGCACAGACAATAATTAGGAGGCAAAATCAGGAAGGTTCTGCAAAACCTGGAACAATTAAGAAGCATGTCGTCTGCCTTCACATGTACACAAACATGCAAACACACACTCAGCGAAACTCTCTAATATACATACACACACACACACACACACACACACACACACACACATTAAATTAGTTTCTTACCAAATCCACAGGGAGTCTACATCCACATTTAATACTGTAATGCCTTCAACACATAAACAACATGTACTGGTGAAAGAGAAGAAAATCATGCATACACATGCACACAGACAAGACACTCTCTCTCTCTTTATATATATATATATATATATATATATATATACATATATATATATATATATATATATATACACATATAAAATCAGCTGCTTGACTTTGATTATTTTACTATGGAATTTTCTGTATACTGCTAACAGTGGAAAAGCTCTAAATCTCACCTATCTATACAAAATTATAGCACACTTTTAAATCAGGTTTAAGATATCACTAAGAAAAACAAGAACATTTTCTTTAAAAAGCAACTACTCCACAATCAAAGTAATCCCAAACAATAACCTTAGACCAAACAACATTAACTCGTATCACTTGCTTGGTACACTGAACCATTAGCAAGTAAATGTTGTTCCAGCAAAAAAGCTACTACAAAATCTAAAACCTATTTCATTAGCTCCTGACTTCCTTCCATCGTATTATCTTCAAACCGTAGCCAATATTATATCCTGATATACTGCAATACTTAAATAAAAGACCTAAATCCGAATTGCATGTTTCAATCCTATGGTAGTAGTGTTATACAATACCGCTTCATAAAGGAGGAACAAAGAATTCCCTTAGTAATGAGAAATGGATATGAAAGCAGGAATTACATCACTTTATATATAAAGTACAGTTGTGTACACTTACCATAAATGTAGATGTTTGAGTGTATTCATTGTTGCAGTCATCACCTGTGGGTTATCCTTGTTGTGGTAGCCCTCGGCCAGCCCGAATACCCGAGTCAATGTTTTTCTGCGTCAGCTGCTCTCGCCTGTAGACTGATGTCAGGTTGTCAGTGCTATAAAGCAAGGCAGCTGATGCCATTACATCAGTTTTTCTTGCTGTAACCAATCAGAAGCCCCAGGAGATCAGGCACAGAAGACATGGTGGTTAACAACTACCCCAAGAATCTTGTATCTCCAAAAAGAAAGCTAATATAAGGGGGAAGGAGGGAGGGAAACCAGGACTGCAACAGTGAATACACTCGAACATCTACATTTATGGTAAGTGTACACAACTGTACTATGTTCTTTTTGTTTTACTGTTGCAGTCATCACCTGTGGGAAGATTCCCAAAGCTGAAGGGGTGGCAGGATAGTGTAGAGATAAGTAGGGGTAAGGAGGCCCTGCAGTACTGCAGATGCAAACCCTATCCTAGCCTTGGAGAAAAGAGGAAGGTGGTAATGCTTTGTAAAGGTATGGACAGATGTCCAGATGGCAGCTTCCAAGATGTCCCTGGTGGGGACTCCTCTGAGGAATGCTGTGGAAGTGGAGGCTGCATAGTGGAATGGGTGTGAACAGACTTAGGTGGAGGTTTTCCATGAAATCTGTAACAGAAATGGATACAGTGTGATATCCATTTAGAGACAGGAGCAGAGGGGAAGCCCATTTCCAAGCAGACTAAGGTAAAACTGACAAGGAAGTTGGTCTGTTTTTCTGAAGGGTTTAGTAGGGTCCACAGAGTATCTGAGCTGCCTGTGCACATCTAGGGAGTACAGAATTCTTTCTCCCTTGTTTTGAGGGTTGGGGACGAAGTTAGGCAGATGAATGGCCTGGTTGAGAGTCACATTAGATATCCCCTTGGGCATAAAGGAGAGATTAGTCCTCAGGGACACCCTGTCTGCATGGAAAATGATGAAGGGCTCAATGGTCATCAGGGCCTGCAGCTCAGACACCCTTCTGGTTGAAGTGATGACTAGCAAAAAGGCAGTCTTCCAGGTGAGGAATTTCAGTTCTGCTGAGCAGCAGGTTTGAAAGAGGGTAGGGTCAGTTTTTCCAGAACAAAGTTAAGATCCCAGGCTGGCGTGGGAGGCCTTCTGGGAGGCTTGATGTTAGAAGCCCCCCCTGAGGAATTGCTTATTCAAAGGGTGAGAAAACAAGGGCTAGTCTGTGTTAAACTGAGCAGAAATGGATGAAGCATGGATCTTAACCGAAGAGATGGAAAGGCCACTATTAAGTAATTCTGCTAGATATTCCAGGATGAGAGAGACAGCAGGTTGGGAGGAACTGGGTTCTCTGGCCTGGCACCAGAAGCAGAATCTTTTCCATTTTCCTGCATAAGATCTTCTGGTGCTTGGCCTTCTGGCCTTTTTGAGAATGTACAGGACCTGCTTGCTTAGCAGGGGCCCTTCCCTTACCTGGGGTATAGGCCATGCTAACAGCTTGAGAGTCTGCAAAGTCTTGGTGCAGTATCCCCCCCCCCCCGCTTTAGTCAAGAGGTTTGGGATCCAGGGAAGCTGCCAGGGATGATGAGATGTGAGGCTGCGTAATAGGGGGTACCAATGTTACCTGGGCCAATCTGGAGCAATGAGAATGGCCTTGGGTCCCTCCTCCCTGATCTTTATGAGTACCTTGGGAACCAGAGGAAGAGGGGGGAAGGCGTACACAAAGAGGGAGTTCCAAGGGAAGGTTAAGGCATCCACCTTCCATGCTAGGTGGTGATATTCCCTGGTGCAAAATTTCTTTAGCTGATGGTTGAGGTGCGAAGCAAAGAGATCCACCTCTGGGTTCCCCACACTTGAGTGACTTTGCCAAAGATTCTTCTGTTGAGCTGCCATACATGGGGGTCTACAATGTGTCTGCTTAAGTGGTCTGCCAGGGTGTTGTTGATTCCTTGGAGGTATTGGGTTATAATGTGTAAACCCATGGTGGAGGCCGTCAGCTAGAGGTTCATGGCAAGCCTGCACAGGGGGTAAGACTGTGTCCCTCCCTGTTTGTTGATGTACCACATTACTGTGGTGTTGTCTGTTTTGACAAGGAGAACCCCTGGCCTGAGATGAGGCTGAAAGGATGTCAGAGCCTTCTGTACTGCAATCATCTCCTTCTGGTTGATGTGCAAAGGAAGGTGTTGGGCATCCCAAAGACCCTGGGTGCACCTGCCCCCAGGGTGGGCACCCCAAGTTACATCAGAAGCATCAGTGGTGAGGGTCTGGCATGTGGGGTGGTGGATGAAGGGGAGACCCTGATTCATGCTATATGCCTCTGCCCACCAGAGCAACTCTGCCCTTGTACAGGGGATCAGAGGGAGAGAGGTCTTCAGAGGTTGAGAATGTTGGCACCAATGGTTCCTTAGCTACCACTGAAGTTTCCTCATGTGCAGTCTGGCCAGAGGAATCAGAAGGATGCAAGAAGCCATGTATCCCAAGGCTTGCAAGAACTTTCTTGCTGTGAGTTGAGTCTGGGATGCCAGCTGGGTAAAGTAGAGAGGCAGGAAGCTCTGCTTCTCTGGGGTTAAGATGGCCATTTGGGATGCTGTGTCCAGCAGAGCTCCCAGAAAGATGATACTCCTGGAGGGAGTTTGCTGCTCCCAGAAAGATGATACTCCTGGAGGGAGTTTGCTTTGATTTCCTCTCACTGATGGTGAATCCTAAGGAAGTGAGAAGGGTTTTGACAAAGAGCAAGTCCTGCAGGAGCTCTTCTTTGCTCTCTGCCTGGATGAGGCAGTCGTCCAGATATGAATACATCTGAATGTTTTTCTGTCTGCAGAATGCTATGACCAGGGCCAGGCATTTGGTGAAAACCCTGGGAGCAGTAGTTAAGGCAAAGGGAAGAGCAGAGAACTGAAAGTGCTGTGAGCCTGCTCTGAAATGCAGGAATTTTTTTGCAGGACTCCCTTATGGGGATATGGAGATAGGCATCTTTTAGGTCCAGGGTAACTAACCAGGCATTTTTTGTCAGCATAAGCAGCAGCTGCTACAAAGTTAGCATTTTGAATTTGGGGACCACCAGGCAGGTGTTCAGAATGGATTGATCCAGGATGAAGCGCCAAGTGCCCTCCTTTCTGGGAACAAGGAATAGCCTGGTATAAAAGCCTTTGCCTGTTTTATCTGTGGGAACAGGTTCTACTGCATCCTGGGATATGAGAGTTTGGACTTGTTTTAATGCCTCTGCCCAGTGATTTGGAGTTAAGTTTGGATACGCTCTGGGAACTGGGAATTCGTAGCAAGTGAATTTGTATCCCTGAAAAATGATTGTTAAGACCCATTGGTCCTTAGTTACAGACATCCAATTTTCTTTGGAGAGGGACAAACTTCCTCTGCGCTTTTGGGCGAAGGGTGGGGGGGGAGTCACTGACAGTTTTTGCCATAGAGGGATTGGTTAGAACTCCCTGCCTTAGAGGATGTGGTCCACTGTTCGGTTCTCTGATGTCCCTGCTGTAGGGTCCAGAGTGGCCTGTCCCTGCAGGGCTGAGCTTGCCTCTGTCTGCTGGGAGCAGGAAAAGACCAATGCTTAGAGGGAAAGTTCCTGCTGAATCTAGGAGGTTGAACCTGAAAGAAATATTTTACTGTTTGCATAGATTTTGCTTTGTCTTTCATTTTTTTAAGCACCTCTTCTGCTTTTTCTCCAAACAAGCAGTATTTGCCCATAGGTGCATCAACAGCCAAAATGAACAGGAAAGTAAATTGCATAATAAAAGCAGCCAAAACCAAAAGAAAAATAGAACAATTCCACCAAGGCACGACTCCACTGGTATCTTCCACACGAACAAGCTTTACTGAAACACACTTTCTTCAGAATAAAACCATAAACGCTGTTGTCACTACAGATGCATTTTCATCCTCTACTGACTTCCTCAGATGAAACAGAAATGCATACCTTTTACAATTTTCCCCCTAAAATACCCTCCACTTAATTAATACTGCTATCCAATTGGCGTATATTCTTAATGTGGTCACATGTACTTAATAGATGTTCAGTCCTATAAAACTTTTTTTAAAATTCCTTTAAAACAGTCATTTAAAACAGTTCTAAACACATACATACATATATAAATATATAAATATATAAATATCAAAATATCCACAATACCTTCTCTAAACTCTAATAGATATAAATATATAAATATAAATACAAATAAGGTTTAGTTTTATACATGTTAAAAACCTTATAAAACAAACTTTTCTTCCATACAATAGCACCATCTTGTGTCCAAAGAAAGAATTAAAATCCTATACAAGTGCTTTTTAAATAAATGGTTCAAACAGTAATATAGTAAAAGACATACATTTTCTTTTTTCTCTTTTTGAACCAGAATAAATTATTGCACATACACTTTTGATGTTGCAGTCCTTAGTTTTGTCCTAAGGTACGAAGTATTACATTTTTTAAAGTTAATATACATAAAGGGATACATTTTTCCAGAGTCACTAGAGCTTTGCAGCCCTTAACTTTAAAACTGGAGCTAGAGAGACTGCATCATTCAGACCTGGAAATTTAGTAGCTTCCAGGGATAGTTGTCACAGTAGTTCTTTGTATTCAATGGAAGTCTCCCATGGACCTCCTCTTATGTCCTTTTGAATTACTTCCATACAAAGAATTTCAATTTACCTTCTTGACAGATTATTGTGTGTCTGTAAAGAGCATTCTTGGGACATTTTGTTCTAATTTCATAGTTATGCTCATAGATTTTGTTTTTTAACTTTCTTTCAGATTTACCTACATAGAATGTTTCACAATGGTCACAAAGCCCTATGTAAACTATACCAATAGTGTCACAATTCGCATAGTCCCTACTACTAATAAGTCTATCCCTACTGCTAACCAGAATAGTGTCCCTCATGTAGATATACGGACACTGGGAGCATTGTCCACATTTAAAGGTCCCTACTTTACCCTCTTTGTGCTTAAGGCCATCTGTTTTGCCTTCTAATATAGCCTTTAGACTTCTACCCCTTCTGTATGTGCATCTGAAAGGGTTATCGAAAATTCCCTCCAAGTCTGATAGATCACCAAATCTATTCCATTCCTCTTCTAACACTTTTCGTATTCTTACTGCGTCGCCATTATAATCTGTCACAAAATTTCTTTCACCTTCAAAATTCACTGTTTTAACCTTTTCCTTACTAAGCCCTGTTTTGTCCCCCAACATGGGTTTAAATCTATCCTGCCTTCCTTCTCTAACTTCTTTTTCTGTGTGTTTTATAAATTCGTTGGGGTAACCTCTACCTATAAACATTTCACTCAATGGCATTCTACTTCAAAATCACATTCTCTGGATGTCATACGACTACCCCTAACATATTGTCCCTTAACAATTCCTTTTTTCTGATGTAGGGGGTGTGCACTATTGTACGCTAAATATGAATTTGAGAAAGTTTTTTTCCCGATATATCTTTGAACTGAAAATACCTTCACATTTCTTAACAGAAATGTCCAGATATTCCAATTCATCCTTATTAATCTTGTATGTAAAATTTAAAAATCAGTTGATTCTGATATATAATTTAAAAATTCAAAAAAACATGCTTTCAGAGCTTGTCCATAAAAAACACATGTAATCCAGGTAGCGCTTGTACAGTTTCCAACATTTTTCATATTTGAAATTTATAATGTATTTTTCCTCCCAAACTGAAAGAATTATGTTGGTGTACGTATGGGGTACACCTTGCCACCATCGCTACTCCCTGTACTTGTTTAAAAAACTCCCCTTCATAATGTATAAAATTATTTTTTAAAACCATTTCCATCAAGGTTAAAATAAGATAAAAGTCTCCGTTGTTAAACTTACCATATTTAATTAGGGCTTCCTCAAACCATTTCATAGTTGCATCAATTAACTTTGACTTGACATGATCAGGTAGAGGTTGTTCCTTCAACCATGCATGTCTCCGAATGACAGATCCAGACACTGTACCCTGCTAGAGGCTTCTAGTGCATCATATCCACAGTGTAAAGAATGCCTAGCCACTTGACAAGTGGAGTGCAGTAAAACTGCTAACTCCATAGAATTGGCACAGTCTAGAAAAGTAGAAATCTTTTGCTTTAACAGTTCCAAAGTGTGCTGTTGATATTTTAACATATGGAACTGACAGTTGAGAGGTCTGATGGCTAAGGTTGCAGAGGTGTATACTTTTTTACCCCATCTGTCCAGAGCTCTGGCCACTTTATTAGAATGAGTTGGGTTCTTTGCAGAACTAGTCCTGGCTCCTTTGCGGCCCTGTGTAATGATCTCTGAGTCTGCAGCAGGATTTCTGTACAGGTATTTGTGAGTGTCTGGTACTCTGTAATACCTGTCAGGCTTACTGGGAGCAGGAGGAAGGGCATCCGGGGCTAAACTGGATTCAAGGAAATCATCATCCACCACATCTAAAACAGGGGGGATGGCAAGGGGTCTGTGCTGAGGAAGGTGTAGAAATTTTATTAGCCTTTTCTTGGACTGAGGGAAATCCTGTGATTCCCATTGGAAATGCTCCATGAGGGTATGGAGGGTTTCCCCAAAGGAGAAGTCTTCTTCTGGGGAGGCAGAAGGGGTATATTCCTCTGCATCTCAATCCTCAAAAGCAGTAAGAGGTTGGTAATTCTCTTCCAAGTCTGAATAATCTGATTCCTCAGAATCTTGCTCTGTCAATAATTCAGGAGAAGGCAGTATTTTCCTTTTAGAAGAAGAGGCCTGACTGCCCCTGATAAGGGAAATAAGATCTTTACCATCTTAAGCATTTGGGCCCGCGGTGGAAGAGCAGGAGGAAGATGGTGGCTAGAGGAAGATTTCCTAGGGGTGGCCTGGCTTCTAGGCCTAAGAGAAGTCATCAGTCTGAAATTAGTGGTAGATGGGTGAGAAGATGTTCGTAGTGCAAAAGACATCCTTGGAAGCCGATACCTGCTTAGCGGCTCCGGACCCAACTGAAACAGAGACAGCCAAAGTCTCTGAAGATGAAGAAGATTTCTGCGGCATACAGGACTCCAAAAGGGTCTCAGTAGAGGCCTGCATGGCAATCGTGTCGGGCATCAGGGGCTGCGAAAGCTCCTCACTGAATTCCAGAGTACTGACGACCTGTTTTGCGGAGGAGTCATCGGAAGGCTTTGCCTTGTGAGGTCTGTCTTTATCCTTTTCCTTATGCTTTTTCAGAGGTTCTGCTGATAGATGGCTAACCGACGCCATATGACAAGATGGAAGACGAAAATAGCTATCCACAAAAAGAGCTTTCCGATGAATAGTTCTTGCATTAAAAAGGGCACAAAACTGACAGTGGGCTACGTCATGGTCTGGACCTAAACAAGTGAAACAGTAAGAATGGAAGTCTCGGTGGGGGATTTTCATTTCAAAGGTGAAACAGTTAACTTTTTCAGACATGGATGGGGTACTTAGCTTTAGATGTTTTCAGCTGTGATCCGAACTCTGGTAGCAACTGACTGGCACACTTGCGAACTGCTTCTGCTATGGGCTCCACGGCAAGAAAGACTGATGTAATGGCATCATCTGCCTTGCTTTATAGCAATGACAACCTGATGTCAGTCTACAGGAGACAGCAGCTGATGCAGAAAAACATTGACTCGGATATTCTGGCTGGCCAAGGGCTACCACAGCAGGGATAACCCACAGGTGATGACTGCAACAGTGAAACACGAAGAACATCAATTTGTTCTCTTCTACATAACAGTTTTTTTGACCTGGATTTAACACTGTAATGGTTATTTTATTCTTCTTAAATGGTATTAACCATAGCACAAACAAGGGTATTTTATTCACTGCTATTCTTTTAGCCCCACCTAGCATATCTCATTTTCTGTCCTTTTACACAAAGTCTGGTTAACATGGATCTGGCAAAGAAATGTTAGAAAACGTTATTTATCTGATCAACAACAAGCAGTAAAATGATCCCAAGCACTTTTCTACCCAATAACACAGGTGTTCCATAAGGTACACTATATGGACCAGTTCTGATCAGTATCTTGGTAAATGATATGCATGCCAATATTCCTGATGCTCCCTTAGTACAGTGTGCTATCAGTGCTACTAACTCCCTCCGTCAGTTGCAGCATTCCTCACGCATTAAACTTCAAAGCTTAGAACATTGGTTTAACAACTCAAATCCTTTCTTAAATACCAATAAAACTAAACGTCTTATATATGGTGACAATGAAATCTCAATTACTTCACAAAATAACACACCAGTCGAGCAATTCTCCGAAGCCAAACCTTTAGGAATATTTATAGATCATACATTATCCTTCAAGAAACATATCAACTATATAACCTCAAAAACTCACATAAAGCTGGTTATGTCTTACATATCAATAACTTTCCCAAAAGCAACAGCACAACTAAACACAGCCCAAACTCTTTTTCTACCTATACCAGTTTATGCCCCCTCTACCCTTATGAATATTCTGAACACTCACCTATAAAAGATTGAGCAAACATACAATAAAACTGCAAAATATGCTGCTAATGCCCCTGACAAAATTTATCAATGTAAAGTATTTCATAAAATGAATTTGGTAGAGCTGAAAAATACACTTGCGTAAGTAAACTTAATATAATAGCAGATGTTTGAATGATCACTTCTGCAGTATATAACAGCCAGCCAGCTTCCAAAATTTAAGGCTACCTTCCACACATCCAAAATATCAGACAGCTCTACCTGAGCTGATTAAAAAAACAAGTTTGGGCATCGAGCCATTCAGAAGTTTCCTGCCAACAGAGAGTCGGAGGCAGAGCCCTGAAAGGAAAGTCCTAGAAAGGACAAAAGGAAATATCCACACACTGGCATAAACAACGAACAAAAAAAAAACAAGTGAGATAGAGGGAGGGAGTGGCGACTGCACAGGTGATCACTCGAACAGCTACTTATACAACTGTACTAGGTTTGTAATACTGATTACTGCTGCAGTATCCTAGCTATCTGGGTAGATTATCCTTAATGGCCATGGTGGTGCAGTGGTTAGCGTTATCGCCTCACAGCAAGAGGTTCTCCCGTTCACTTCTCGGCTGGAGCACCTTCTGTGTGGAGTCTGCATGTTCTCCCTGCTGTTGAGTGATGTTTAAGACATGCAGGTAGGTGCATGTGTGAATGGGTGTGCCTTCTTTGAATGTTGGGCATCGGGCTGGCACCTCGGCACTGTAAAAATCCATTGCCAATCATTAGCAGACCAGAGTTCTGCTGTGGCGACCGCTAACCGGGAAAAAGCCGAAAAACAGTAATAAATTTGGGGGGTGGAAGGAGAAGAGTCCAAGAGCCCCTGGGAAATGGTTCTTGCAAAGTCTGTTCTAGACATACAGAAGGAATCAAGCTTAGTGCTTTGTAACATTATGTACAGAGGACCAAGATGCAACTTCCAGAATACTTCTAGAATCCAGCCCTTTCCAAAAAGCAATAGATGAAGCCTAGGCCCAGGTTGACTGGGCCTTGACACTATCTGAAATAGTTTTGTTGTGATGTGTACAAAAAAGTTATTCATCTTAAACAACCATTTGGAAATTTTCTGTCTTCACAAAGGATTTCCCTTCTTATCTTCATAAGAAATTAACAATTGATCCAAAGATCAGAAATATTTAGTTCTGTCAAAATAGTAGATTGGAGTATCCTTTCTCTCCCATTTTTTGGGTTCAGGTAAGAAAACAGGGAGATGAATAGTCTGGCTTAAAGTTAACCTGGACACCACTTTAGGTGTTCGTATGAAAAATGAGGTAGGATGGGCTCACAATAAGAGCTTGGAACCCATGCAGAAGTCAAAGTAATCAGTAAAACTGTTTTCCATGTTAAGAACCTCATGTCAGCCAGGTTAGCTGGTTCAAATGAAGCAATTGTTAGCTTCTCTAACACAAAATTAAGACTCCCAAGGAGGTGCCACCAGTTTTCTGGGAGACATCTTATGCAAAACCCCTTTCAAATATTTTTTGACATGACTATGTACAGAAAGATGAAGATCCATGGGCAGACATGCTGAAATGACTAATAAATGAACCGTGAAGAAAAGCTCTTTGAACTGTTGTGTCTAGGTGACATTCCAGAGGCAAAATCTCATAAGGAGGAGTCAAGCTTGGATTCCCAGCTTCTGTAAGAAGTCTCTCATCCAAGAAAGAGATTCCTGACACTTTCAAAAATACTCAGCAAAGATAAGGAAGTTGTCTAAATATTAAAAGTGTGGATACCCTGTAGCCCACAATGAGCTATAACTGGAGCTACACATTTTGTAAACACTCTTGATGCAGGGGATAGTCCAAAGGCTAAGGAAGAAAATGGACAATGTGATCCAAACACACAAAAGCTTAAGAAACACCAGAAGCCTGGATGAGTAGGAATGTGATAGAAAACTTCAGTAAAACAGGGTGTGAAGTGGCATCACTTTGAATTTGGGTACTATCACACACAGGTTTAGGAAAGAAAGTGGCATAATTGGTCTCCAAGCATTTTCTTTTTTTGGCACTAAAAACTTCCTTGAATAAAATCATTTTCCCACGTCAGAAGGGGAACGAGTTCTATTACTTCCAGGGACAGCATGTGATTAAGGAGTCTGGAGGATGAGGAATTACCCCCAGGAAAGGAGAAATTTTCTCTCATTGCAGTCTGTAATATTGATAAATAATCTTCAGAATCCATTTGTCTGAAATTATCTGTTGCCAAAGAAAAAAGTGAAGATTCAGACATACTGGAAGGAAAAACAAAGAGGTTGCCAGGGACGTTGAGGAGGAATGAAATAGTCATTCTGACTTATTGGACTGTCCTTGGTTTTGGGAGTCTCCAGTAGTCTTCTTGGATCCTCCCTTGCCATTTCTTCTTAAATGTCTGATTAGGTGCATTTTGTTGAGACTATTTAAAATTGGATTATGAACAAGGGAATTCATTGGAAATTTTGGAAAAGGAGGTCTGAAAAACCTTAGATATTCCTTGTATCAGCTTAAACCTTTCATCACACTTTTTGATCACCTCTGCAGTACAGTGGCCAAAAACAAAATCTCTAATAAAATAAATTTTGAAATCTCATTTTTATCACCATCTTGGAGGTTCTGAGAATGCAGCTATACAAACCTCCTCAAACATAGCCCTTGAAGTATCAGCAGAGTCATACACACAGCATACAGTGAGCAGCGACTTGAACAGAAGAAGACTTGTGAGAGATGCACTTATATCACCAAATTGGAAGCTATGCACTCTCCAGCCAAGACCGGACTAGCTGGTTAAGAGGAGGTCAACACCTGCACCACACCACATGGAACACATAGCCCTCCAGAACACCCACCATCCCAGCCCTAATATAAAAACACAAACCACACACTCACCTTTGCAGAGGCTCTCAATAGAAATTTACCCAAACAGCAGAGACCTCCAAGACAGAAACGAACTCGATCACCACAACACATTACAAACCACAGGACACATAGCTAACCTCCACAGTGTGCCCCTCAATCTAAGCCCCTAAGGCTAAACACCTTGCCCAATCCACTAATCGTAGGTGACTCAATAGTGAGGCACACAGATGTCCCACTCACTAGGTTGAGTGAGGAGAAGGTAACAGTCAGCTGTCTATCAGGTGCCAGAATCCGACACATAACACATGCACTCAGGTCACTCCACAAGTACAGGTATGACTCTGTCATTGCCCATGTGGGTGTGAATGGCCTGAGACACACCTCCCAGGACTACATGAAAAGAGACATGGTGGAACTCTTGGATTATGTGGCCCAGGCACGTATGACCCTAGCCCTGAGCAGCATTTTACCATCACCCTGAATGATACCACAGTACGAACACAAAATGATTGACTTCAACAACTGGCTATGTTTCTGGTGTCATTCTAAGGGGATCCAGTATCTGTCTGCTTGGGATGACATGACTGACAGACATTGATGCTTTGGCAGAGATGGCCTGCATCTGTCACCCTTGGGTTTCTGGGTACTGCCTAAGGTTCTTGCCAGCCCTACAGTGCCTTTTTTAGGTGGTGTTCCAAAGACCAAATTACCACCGTAACAGCTATAAATAAATGCAATGCGAGGGTCATGCTGCTCAGCGCTAGAAGTCTACATCTCAAGATGCACTCGCTTGAAGCAGTCCTCAAAATGCAAAACACTGACATTTGTGCTGTAATGGAGACCTGGTTTAAAGAGGCAGAAAGCACCCTTTCACTACCAGGCTATAAGTCATTCCACAACTTTCAGCCCCGAAACATGGACCAAAGCTCCAAAGGTGGTGGTGTCTCCATATTCATAAAGGATATGGACATCTCCAGACTAGTACCACAGCATAACACATCTGTGATATTTCAGATACAGCTTACATTGGGTAAGACGGCGATCTAGGTTATAGTCTGCTATAGGTCCCCAACCATGTCCCTAGATGCTCTCTCTACATTCCTAAGCACCCTGGAATCTATCAAGGTCCAACCCAACACTCTCATACTACGAGACTTCAACTACTCCTCCATTAACTGGGAAAATTACTCAAGCACCAGCACACTGGCCCAACGCTTCCTGAAATTCATCAGTTCCAATGCCCTGGACCGGCTCATTCTGATGCCCAATAGAGGAAGCAACATCCTTCACCTGGTTATTACTAACATGAGCGACTGTTGCTCTACATCAGTAGTCAATCCCTCCCTGTTCAGATCTGACCATAAACTAATCATCATGGAAATCCACATCTTACCCACACCCCCCATACCCCGCAAAAGTAACCACCTTGAAAAACTTCTCCAAAGCTAACTTTGGGCTCCTAAAAACAGAGGTGGCTAACTTCACGGCAACCATGTCAATGGAAAATAGCTGCATGACTGCCGAATCATACACCAATTCACTGTACTAACATGTACATAAATGGATGGAACTAGCCACACCCAACAGAACCAAAATGCTCTCCTCCAAGAAAAGGAAGCCAATCTGGTGGTCCCCTGCCATTAATAAATCCTACAACAGACGGAAGAAACTGTTGCAGAAAAAGGTGAAGTCCCAAGACTGCAAAAACTCCCTTATTAGCCTCAACAAAAACATTGAGATCCTTCATCAAATCCTCCAAAGCCAGCTATGAAGGCAGAATTGCAGCAGACACTAAAAACAATCACAAAGCCTTCTATAGTTATATCAAGAACCTCCATGGCAATACCCAGATTTGCTCTGAGTTACTGCACAATGGTACCTCCTATACTACTCCAAGAGATACTGCCAAGATTCAGTGCCAACTGTAACCTCTCTCCCCCGCTAAAGGATCAATCACAATACAGGAAGAATGCCAGGCACTCAGCATTGCTACAGCACAGGTTAAAACTGCATTGTCCAAGGCCAAGAATACAGTTTCCATGGGACACAATAAGATTCCTGGCTGTGTTCTACATGAAGTATAAAGTGAACTAGCACCATAACTGTGTGCACTGTTTAGTCACAGCCTCACCTCAGGCTTTGTCCCTACCGAATGTCGCACTGCTATAGTCATCCCTCTCCATAAAGGGAGAGCAACTACAGACCCTGGGAATTATCACCCCATTAGCCTGACAAGTCTGATATATAAAGCTATGGAGCGCACCAGCATGGACCTGATTAACAAAGGTATAGGAAATCACCAAACACTAGACCTCACACAAATTGGCTTTGCGAAAGGGAGATCATGCCTGCTCAACCTGGCTGACTTCTTTGAGTCAGTCACGACGGCTGTGGATGAAGGTAAGGCAGTGCATACAGCCTACCTCGATCTGGCCAAGGCCTTTGATACTATTCCTCACTCGGGAATTATTGACAAACTCATCAAACTAGGCATCAACCCCTATATCACTATGTGGGTTGCAAATTGGCTCACAGACAGAACACACAGTGTGAAAGTAGTGGACTCCAAATCAGACTGAAGACCAGTCACGAGTGAAGTCCCACAGGGATTGGTCCTGGATCGGCATCTACTTCTCAGAAGTCCAGGTCAACACAAAGGGATTTTGGCTGACCAAGTTCGCAGACAACTGCAAACTGGGAGCCATTATTACCTCCCCAAGTGATGCAGACATCCCACAGAAAGGCCTCACTCAGACCAATGACTGGTGTCGAAACCATGGCCTTAAGCTTAATGCCAAAAATGTGTCATCATCCCCTTTGGTAAAAACTCAGTTCGCACTAATTACCACATCGATGGCAGCCCACTGAACACTGAAGGCATTATAAGAGATCTGGGAATGCAGGTTGACAGCAACCTCTCCTTCGACCACCACATTGCCACTGTTGTCAGAAAGTCCTTCTATGTGGCACATCTCATTACCAATGGTTTTGCATCCATACCTTAATTATTAAGCCAGCTACTAATCCCATCACAATTATTCAAAACAAGCCTTAATAAATGAGCCTGGCAACTCAAAATTCTGAAAATCAGAGTTGCAGCAGAAGCATACACTTTTTTTCCCGTAAGTTGCAGCAGAAGCATACACTTTTTTACCCATACTTATCAAACATCTTCTTGTGCTTCTCAGACGTAGTAGGACTGTGGGATTAACTAAAGCTTTGTTACGAGTGTATAAAAACTTAAGATTGAGAAAATGTATGCACCCTTTCTGCCTTTTCAGGGGTAGCTGGCTAACCCTCAGGAAAATTGCAGGCAGTAACAAATAAATCCTCCAAAGCTGACAGAATTGTAGCAATGGTGTAGGTTCTGGAAAACATTTTGCTAGCCCCAGAAACTAAAATAGACACAATTTCTGTTACTTGCAACTGATAGGAAAAGAGTGCTCCTGTTTAAAAGTTAGTCTTGTCACCATCTTGTACAGTGATTGTGTAGCCAATCTAGGGAATTCCACTCCTCCCACATTTTCCTAATTTTCACTTAGTCCTGTTACTCTCATCACACCTGCCGTTTGACATTAATATTAATTACAAAGACTGATAACTTACTGCGTTTCATTTGTCTCAGATTCTCTTTCTGTTTCTTCTGTTGTAGCTGGAAAGTCTCCAGAAGAAATCTCCTGAAGAAAAGGAAAACAAAAAAATGTTGCTCAATTTTTGACATTTCCCAGTATTTTGTTAAAGATCAAATTTATTATTTATTTACCACCAGGTATAATCTTAAATAGCCTCACAATGTTTAAATTTTATTTCTTCTAGTGCGTGAATCACAACAATAATTTTGTCAGCATCATTATAAATTAGTTCAACATCTAACCTATTATAGCCACTATACAGTTTTTCCAAGTTCTTGACAGAACTTCTTGTCCATAACATCTACAGTATATTTAAACTCAGTTAAAATCTCAGGATTTCTGCATTTCAGTCCAAAATAAACTTTTTATGTCTTTCTGTCTAAACATTTGTTCCTCTTATAGCTTTCCATTCAAGTGCAGCACTGCACATAATACAGAAATTATTATGCACTGACAGGACAAACACTTAAGCTATATATCAAGAACAAAGATTCAAGGTAGCTATCATTTCATTGCCAATGGCTATATACATTGTTTTAATGAGGAAAACTACTTGCTTAAGTCTAAAGCACCACAGAAAAATCCACAGAGCTACATTACTCTAAAAGTACACCTTGGTGTTTTAGCAACAGAGATTTCATTTTATTCTAGTATCAGTCAATGTTGGCAGGCCTTTAATCAACCCAGTAATGTTCTTAAACGCTTCCCCACAAACAAATCTACAATTTACATTCCCAATCTACCCTTAACCACCTTCCCAGTTTCTTTAGATTACTGCCTTGCAGCTTATTACCCAGTTTTTGTAGTTTTACTGGGTATTTGTATTCTTTATGTATGTACACTGCATGTATCTGTGCTAGAGATATACATGCACAAAATGGCATTCATAGCTTACTGATGTGTATATTTGCAATCCTTCAAAACTGCACATAAAGTTATATGCAAGTCTCATTTAAATGAGGAGACTTATGTAAATCCTGCACCGATTGTATGGTAATGAATTAGCTTTCTCCAGCTTTTGGAATTCAGATTGACATATTGCTATGAAAGTGCATGCTGAGCACACAGGCAATAAAAGGACATAAAGCGGGAAGGTTTGGCATAATAGTCGAGGTCTTCACCTCATAAATACAAAGTACAGGGTTTGATACTGACTTTAGGCTATTGGCCAGGGTAAAAATTACCCTTCAGGGCAGTCAGCCTAGTATTCACTTATGAACTATTTATACTCGCTTCTTAATCTGCAAAGATGCTTGCTGTTGCAGTGAATTTAGCTGTTTCATTCTTTGAGGTGCTTGCTACCAAAATGCCACAACCCACTGACGCAGACAGGCTATATATCCAAGGTGGAGGCATTACAGACGAGTGATAATGCATTACAACTTTAAGGAGTAGGAGGTTTCTGGCAGCTTTTGTTTGGACAAGGGCATTATTGGGGCTTTGGTGAATTTGTATAGCCCACAAACTGGAAAGGGGGAATGCTTGGTCTTGCTAATCCTTTGGATAATGCACAGTCCTCAGTACATTTGTCATAGGGACCACTGAGAGAAAAACTGAAGACTCCTGGGTATCTCTCAGCCTTTGGACTTAAGGATACTTCATCAGTTACCAAGTTTTAGGTTAATCCATGCTGATGAGCTGAGCTATTTCTTAGAGTCACCAAAGGACCAGGATAACAGTCTTGTATGCTTCTCTGAGATGCTTGGTGAGACAAACTGCACTCATCCAGTAAACAGAGCCCCATATGGACCTGGAGGGAGAGGTATCAGAACTGGAAGGGTTTCCATTTCTATACCTGCCAGCTAGCCTGTGATGCATGTGGCTGTATCACAAATACACTAGACCAGCATCCAGGCAATACCTGTGATTCCTACATATGGCATGTCATTTCACGGCACTGCCACTAGCTGCCTGGTAGTCCAAATGGACTCCTTGTTGGCAAGTGCACCCTAAATTATGAAATAACTACCCATTTTTGTATAGTCAGAATAAGAATTAATGATTAATCAATCCATTTTCATGTCCCCTCTCCCTATTATGTTTTTCAGGTAATGCAGGCTATCCCCTTGAAATCTGGCTAACAACACCAATCTGTAATCCATAGGGAGCTGCAGAAGAGCACTACAGCACCATAGTTACCCTAGGAATGGACACTGAGAAAGTGTCTGTCTGCTTAAAGTGCATGTCTACTACCTGGCTGAGTCTTAGGGGTGTCTTCAGTATGGTCCTGCTATTGTATGCAAAATGTTCAGCGCTAGCTATATTATACACTGGTCTGGTATGTAACTGCAACAACATGTACCAGCTGAAACACCCAAGAGTCATGCAACTCCCTGTACTGCACCAACTGACCCTTGCATGAGTAAGGACAGTGATGACAACCAGCAGATGACAGCAGTACTATACTCCATCAGACAGGCTTGTGCATGGTAGAAGACAAACTATCATTGTCTAGTCCACAATTAAGGGCCTTGACAATCACTCTGGGGTGTATAAACTTACAAAGATGAAACTTAGTGCATGCAGTGTTAAATGTAGGCTTTACTGTATAGTGCATGGTTGACTCATACTATGTATCAGACAATCTCCACACACCATACACAGATGTATAGTTGATATGGTCACAGTCATCATCATTTGCACAGTGGTCTTTGAACAGAGACACAATGCCAGGCATCATAGAAGGGTAGGGTATGATGGAAGGGTGTGCTGGGTTGTGAGGTAGAGCCTATTATGACACATTAACCCTTCAAGCAGATGCATACTTAATATAAAATGTTATGATGGTTGTTTTCTGATGTATTCTCACCCCTTGTTGTGAAAGGAATGTTGCATTTCAAAATGTCTTTTTATGAGCAGTGCTTGTCTCCTTTTTTCTACTTTTAGTGAAGTATCTTTTGCATTTCTTTCTTTTCCTTCTACGTAATTGGATTCTCTTCTTTTACTTCTTTTCCTGTGTCCTTAGAGGCAAGTGATTTGCTTTTTGTTTTCTTTACTGAAGTTATTTCCTGTGCCAGATTTCCTTTCGCTGTAAAACGTGTGTACATGCTGCTGCAGTCAGGGGTGGGATTGAGCACAAATGTTATTAACAGAATCTGTGAAAATGTATGTGCAGGTCACATCTGGAGTACATCCTACACAATATCCCCTATGAACAGCACTGGTGAGGGCCTGAGGAAATGAAAAAGTGCTGCAATGAAGCTTGAAAATAAGTCGTTATACTGCCCTGACCTACTTGATGCTGCAGAGGTCCTTAGAAATGACTGGCCAGTGCTGCAATACCACGACCTCAAAAGTGAGGTCCTTCCATGTTATGCAGAGTCCCAGTGATGTTCAACTTATTGAGTCATTGATGAAGCCTTATCCTAACATACTGGACCTGCCTGAGCTGTCCTTGGTACATTCCTGAGATGGTCTACAAGAATGCAAACCTTACTTCTGCTCTCTTCACCTGTGTCAGCCACATGTGTTTGATAAGTCCTCTGAAATGTATGCTTACAGGCTGACATGGATACTATTAGACCCATCATGCTCTACTGGAGGATCATCTTGGTACTGTCTCTGTCATCCCCACATACTGGTGCATTTTTTCACTCATCACCAGCTAAGTTCCAGGAACAGTACAATGGTCCTGAGCAATGTCCTGGCATATGTTTTGTTACGCACACAATGACTTACATTTCATTGGAGCCAGGTGTGACTGATGCCTTCATCTGCCACTCCTATGGAAATCCTACACAGTGCATATTCCAACCCCTGACACTATTCTTTCTTCCTCAAGTGCATCTGAAAGAAGTGGAGCTTCAAGGGGGACTCATAGGGTCATAGCTGTTTTCTAGGCTAATGACCACAAGGGCCTTTTTAAGCCTAAGCATGCATCCCAAATCTCTGATAAGTTCTGGTATCCTTAATAAGTGTAAGCAGGGGCTTAGGAGATGGAACATTTAAAAGCAGAGGCCTATTAATGGCATCTTCCCATAGCGCTATTTGTGAATCTGTCTTGCCTAGTATAGTGTCATTACCCTGCTATGAAGGGGTGTCCTGCCAGTTTAGTTTGTGAATCTGTGCAACTGTTCGAGCCTGTGTTATGAATAACAGAGTAAGGGCTGTCAACATCATCCTGCTGTGGTGCACTGTACCTTTCACTGATTTTTCACTTGTTACCACACCTCTTAATAAAAGACAAATTGAAAAGGCAAATTGTTTACTATGGTATACATCATTATTCAGTTCTCATTAACCCCTGTACATGAAATAGAAGGAAATCCATATACTCCAACATCTGTATAAAGTACAGTTTTGTACCTACCATAAATGTAGATGTTCGAGTGTTCACCCTGCTGCAGTCATCACACTTGGGTTATCCTGCCGTCAGACGGTCCCGCAGTTGGCCTGAGTTCCAAAGTCTTCGTCCGGCGTCGGTTGCTGTCGCTTCTTCCCTGATGTCAGTGCGCCAGGGGTATATAAAAGGCATCCGACGCCATTTTCTTCAGTTTTTCTTGCCCCAGATGTCAGGTGCCCCCAACAGGTAGGCAATATATATATATATATATTGCTATATAAAAATGTACATATAAAAATAAAACAATACCTTCAGGCACAAGCAAATACACCACAGAGGTTGTATAGGACAAAATGGTATAGATAAGTCCAGCTAGTTCAGAGGGGATGGAGGGAGGGTAACCTGGACTGCAGCAGGGTGGACACTCTAACATCTACATTTATGGTAGGTACAAAACTGTACTATGTTCATCGTTTTACCCTGCTGCAGTCATCACACTTGGGTTGAATCCCAAAGCTAAGGATGGGTGGTGGAGTTAAACAGGGTTAGAAGAAGCTAGTAGGCCCTGCAAAACTGTAGTGGCAAAACCAGCTCTAGTCTTAGAATATAGAGGTAAGTGATTGTGTTTGGTGAAGGTGTGCACTGAACTCCAAGTTGCAGCTCCCAGAATATCCTTGGTTGGCACCCCCCTGAGAAAGGCTGCTGATGTAGCTGTAGCCCTGGTGGAGTGTGACCTAATGTTAGCAGGTACCAGTTTCCCATGATGCGTGTAGCAGAAATGTATGCAATGTCCTATCCATTTTGAAATGGTCTGTTTTGAGATAGCTTTTCCTTGTGATCCTGCAGCATAGGCTACAAAGACCTGGTCAGATTTTCTGAAAGCCTTAGTTTTGTCCAAACAGTAACGTAATTGCCTGTGAATGTCCAAAGAGTGCAGAAGTCTTTCTCCTTTGTTCTGGGGATTTGGGAAAAGGTAGGCAAATGAATGATTTGGTTTAGGGCCACACTGGATACCACCTTTGGCATAAAGGAAGGGTTAGTTCATAGAGAGACTCTGCCTTGATGAAAAATGAGGAAAGGCTCCACTACCGTTAGTGCCTGTAGCTCTGAGACTCTTCTAGCTGAAGTTATTGCTAGCAGCAGGGCAGTTTTCCATGAAAGAAATTTTAAATCAGCTGAAAAAGCTGGTTCAAAGGGCAGCAGTGTAAGCTTTTCCAGAACAAAGTTGCGATCCCAAGTAGGTGTTGGTGCTCTCCTGGGCGGTCTTATGTTCTTAGCCCCTCTGAGGTACTGTCTTAGGAGTGGATGTGAAAATAAAGGAGGATCCGTGTTGTATTGAGCTGAAATTGTTGAGGCGTGGATCTTAATAGATGAAAAGGAAAGTCCTTTGTGCAACATCTCAGTTAAATATTGTAGAATCTGAGGAATGTTGGGATCAAGGGGATTTTGGCCTTTAACCTGGTTCCAGGCGCAAAATCTTTTCCATTTGTCTGAATAGGTTTTCCTGGTGCTGGGTCTCCTGGCCTCCAGAATGACATCCATAACAGCTTTGGATAGAGGTGTTGGCTGGTTGTTTAGGTAATTTGCCATGCAGCCAGGTTTAAAGTCTTGAGCTGGCTGTGTAGAATCTGATTGTCTCACTGAGTGAGCAGGTGAGGAATTTGTGGTAAAATCCATGGTGGGCCGTGGGCCATGTTCCTTAGAATTGGATACCAGTGCTGGCGTGGCCAGTCTGGTTCAATGAGTATCACTTCTGGCCTCTCTAATCTGACTTTCAGCAGTACCTTTGCTAGAAGAGGCAGTGGAGGAAAGGCATACACTGTCAATGTTTTCCAAATGAATGAGAGGGCGTCCACTTTCCAAGCTAGTGGGTGGAATATCCTTGTGCAAACTTTTGAAGTTGGTAGTTTTGGGGGTTGGCAAACAGATCTATGTCTGGGCGTCCCCATTTTTGAGTTATCATTGCAAATACTTGTGGATTTAGTTTCCACTCGTGGGGATCCATGATGTTTCTGCTTAGGTCGTCTGCCAATGTGTTTTTCTTTACTGGCAGGAATTGTGCTTGTAGTTGAACTTGGTAAGAAAGTGCTGTGTTCCACAAGGTCATTGCTTGCCTGCATAGAGGGAAGGAATGTGTGCCCCCTTGCATGTTTATGTACCACATTACTGTGGTATTGTTCGTCTTTATTATTAGTTGTCCTGGGTGTAAGAAGTCCTTGAAAGCTGTTAGGGCATTCTGTACTGCTAGCATTTCTTTTTGATTGATATGCAGATGCCTTTGATCTGTAGTCCATTTGCCCTGAATGCACTGTCCTGCCATGTGTGCTCCCCAGGCATAGTCCGATGCATCTGTTGTCATAGTTTGCCTGGCTGTGGGTAAGGTGAAAGGCTGACCCTTGTTGAGGTGACATGCCTGTGCCCACCATAGAAACTCCTGTTGAAGGCAGGGAATGAGTGGTATCATTGTTTCCAAGCTGTGGCTGTGCTGAGTCCATATGCTTTTCAGGTACCATTGTAATTTCCTCATATGCAGGTTTGCAAATGGTATTAGTAGTTTGCAAGATGCCATGAATCCCAAGGCCTGCAGAATTTTTCTTGCAGGGAGTTGGGTCTTTGTTGCCATTATTCTGAAGTATTGAGTCAGCTGTTGTTGCTTGTCTGGCGTGAGATAAGCCATCTGGGCCATTGTATTCAAGCTGGCACCAAGGAATATTATGTTTTGTGAGGGCACTAGTTTTGATTTATTTTTGTTTACTGTGTACCCTAGGCAACTTAGAAGGTGTTGGACAAATGCCAGATGCTTTAAAAGAATGTCCTTGCTTTCTGCTTGAATAAGGCAGTCATCCAGGTATGGGTATATTTGAATTCCTCTTTGTCTGCAGTATGCAATTACTGGTGCCAGGCATTTTTTGAAGACCCTGGATGCAGTAGATAAGCAAAAGGGCAGTGCAGAGAATTGATAATGGGTTGAACTTGCAATGAAGCGGAGGTATCTCCTGCAATTTTGTCTGATAGGGACATGCAGGTATGCCTCCTTGAGGGCCAACGTTACTAGCCAAGCATTCTTGCCCAGCATGGGAAGAAGCTGCTGTAGTGTTAGCATCTTGAATTTTGGTTCTTGCAGATAGGTGTTCAGAATTGAATGATCCAGAATGGGTCCCCATGCTTTGTCCTTTCTTGGGACTAGAAAGAGTCTTGAGTAAAATCCTTGTCCTTGCTTCTGTGTAGGTACCTGTTGAATGGCTGTCATGTCCATGAGAGCTGTAATTTGTTTTTGTGCCTCTGCCCATTGATTTGGTGGCAGGTTTGGCATTTCTTTTATCCTTGGCAAGGTATGAAAGTGGAATCTGTATCCTTGTGAGACAATGTTTAGGACCCATTTGTCTTTTGTGATGATGTGCCAGTTGTCTGCAAAAAGTACTAATTTTCCTCCCACGGGAGCTGCCAAGAGAGCTTTGCTTGGTAGTTTGAGGGTTGAGTCATTGTGTTTGTCTTCTGCTAGCTTGGGGCCTGTCTTCTCCTCCTTTCTTGGTAGCAGTACCCCATTGGTGAGGTTTGTAAGGGCCTTGTGACTGACCTCTGCCCCTTGGGCATCTGTATTTGCCCCTCTGTGATCTGTCAGAAGCTGGAAAGGACCAATTTTTTGTTGGCCAATTTCTGCTGAAACAAGGGGGTTGTACTTGTAAAAAAACCTCTTCTGCTTTGACACCAAATAATACATCCTGCTGTAAAGGTTCATCCAATAATTTTGCTTTAACATGATCAGGTAGGGTTTGTTCTTTTAACCAAGCATGTCTACATATGACAGACCCAGTAACAGCTGCTCTACAGGAAGCTTCCAATGAATCAAATCCACATTGTAAAGTATGTCTGCCCACCTGTTCAGCTGCATGCAACATATCCTGCATTTCCTTGAATTCAGGCTGTTGATAGTGTGTGCTCATTTTTTGTTTTAATTGAGACATTAGGAATTGCTAATATTTCAGCATGTGAAACTGACAATTTAATGCTCTCATAGCCAGAGTAGCTGAGGTGTATATCTTCTTTCCCCATCTATCTAGGGCTCTGGAATCCCTTTCAGAGGGCACAGGATTTTTAGTCTTTGAGACCATGGGAAATGGTTTCTGGATCAGCAACAGGGCTTTTATAAAGGAATTTGTGTGAGTCAGGGACTCTGTAGTACCTGAAAGGTTTGGCTGGAGCAGGAGGTAGAGAGTCTGGATTTAGACTAGACTCCAAGT
Source organism: Protopterus annectens (assembly GCF_019279795.1). Classification (NCBI taxonomy): domain Eukaryota; kingdom Metazoa; phylum Chordata; order Ceratodontiformes; family Protopteridae; genus Protopterus; species Protopterus annectens. The sequence goes on along the minus strand of NC_056729.1, from coordinate 176,429,483 downwards.
AAACATCATCCACAATGTCTAAAACTGGAGGGATAGCAAGTGGTCTGTGCTGGGGTGTAAGAGGAATTCTCGGAGCCTTTTCTTAGAATCAGAGTAGTCCTGGCCTTCCCAGTGGAAATGTTCCCTCATGATATGTAAAGTTTCCCCAAAGGAATAGTCTTCAGGGGGAGATGCTGAGGGAATAGAGTCTTCAGCATCAGAGTCTTCATAAGGGGGAAAAGCGTAATCCTGTTCCTCAGAAGAATCTGAAGGAATAGATACCTGGTCAGAGGAAGCATAATCCTCCTCTTGTCTTGGTCTTTTATCTGGAGGGGGATGGGAACCCCTGATTAGGGTAATCAAATCTTCAGCCATCTTAAGCATCTGTTTCTTAGGCATGGGGCCTTGAACTGGAGACTGATGTACAGTCTTTTTTGGTTTTAATGGAGTTTTAAGCTTAGCATAAGATTTAATGTTGAGTGTAGTCGGTCTGAAGACACCTTCTGCAACTGAAGGTGTTTCTACTGCACCGGGATCTCCTTCTGCTCCGGTGTCGGAAGGGCCTAATGAAGATGGCTGCGACGGCCTAGTACACTCCGCTTGAGAATCCAAAGCTGTCTGGGGTTCCAATTCTGCGGTCGTCAGGGGCTGCATAGGCGCCTCACTGAAAACCGGAGAACCGGCGACAGGCCCAGCAGAGGCCTCAGAGTCTGGCTTGTTTCTAGGCTGCCTGTCCTTATCCTTGCGTTTTTTATGCATGCCGGTCGTCGGCTGCTCCGACAGCATGATATAATTAAATTTCCTACCAACGTAATGTCGTGCGAAGTCAAAACGGCGTTTGATAGTTCGTTTATTAAACCTAGCACAAAATCGACAACCTGTGAAGTCGTGGTCTGGGCCTAGGCAAGGAATACAATAAGAATGGAAGTCCTTATGAGGTATTTGCTTCCCACAAGAAATGCAATTGTTAACTTTTTCTGACATCGGACTTGAGGCAAGAAAAGGTTTCCCAATGGGGTACTTAACTTTATTGAAAACTTTGGACTGAAATTCGATTCGAAAATCTCAGGTGTCGGCCGATCGGCACTTGCGAACTGCTTCTGCTTCGGGCACCGTGCAGCAAGAAAGACTGAAGAAAATGGCGTCGGATGCCTCTTATATACCCCTGGCGCACTGACGTCAGGGAAGAAGCGACAGCAACTGATGCCAGACCAAGACTTTGGAACTCAGGCCGACTGCGGGACCGCCTGATGGCAGGATAACCCAAGTGTGATGACTGCAGCAGGGTAACATGATGAACATCATAGAATGTGCAAAACAAGCTGCCAGTATCCATGCCACCTTGAATGGCACCTATGCCATTGCTATCTACATTGTAATCATTACAATGGATGAATAGGAAATGCTCCTCATCTGCTGTCAGACTCTGCACAGTGGAAGGACCCCCATCTGTCGTGTTACGAGCAACTGCATTTTGCTATCACTTCTAGCATGCCACCATGTCATTAGCTGTCTACCTACATCGTGATAATATACAATTTCTTCCCCCATGGCATTTAAATCTGCTTGCACTTAGTCGCACACTTTTGCTTTCTCTGCCTCTGTAGAACTTCCCTTTTTCAAATAGATATTTGTCTTAAGTGCATCCATGAGGATGTGATTCTCTACAGGAGTGAAGTTACCTATCCTTTCACAAGTGTCATTCTGTAGTAAGATATTGACCCTAGTATTAGCACAATTACCAGATGTCTGATTGCCCTGCACAGATTTAAACAGTACCTGCACCTCAAACTCTCTGCATTATCTGAAACACTGGCATGATGTTCTGCTCATTTAAGTTCATAGGTGTACACTAGGCTAATGACCACCAGGGCCTTTATAAGCCTAGCTATGCAATATAACCCAGATCTGTCCCTATTTACCAAAGGCATTTATTAGGAAGGGGGTATCTTAGTTAGAAAGTTTTGAGAGGTTATGTGGGGGGTATATTAGCTTGGGCATTACTGTCTGCCTCTGTCTATGAGAGACAAGGGGGCTTGACCCAGAGTGAATTTCCAATTTCCCATCCATTAGTCAAGGTGATGCTTAAATAGGGTTAGGGATGGATTCTGTTTCACATGGATGGGAAGCCTGTTCCAGAGCATGGGGATCCTCTGAGACCCATATCTGTCTTGCCAATATGTCTTACTTATGTCATAAGCAAAATTTAAATCCTTGGATCTAGTGGTTCTGATGCTGCTGAATTTGTAGATGTGTAAAAGGTCTGTCAGAGTTGGATTTGAGGATGGCTTCTAGGCCACGCATAGATCACCTCATGGTAACCTGTGGAAGACTAAATATAGACACAGGGCTTTAAGGCAATCTATATAGGACAATGTTTTTATATCCTGGATTCTCCAAGAAACCTTTGTGGATGCTCCATCTGTTGCATATGTCTGGCAACGTACATGCCAAAAGGGGCATTATACTCAATGATGGGTCTGATAAGGGCCAAATAAGGTGTCCCTTTGAACTCCTTTGACCTGGCTGGCATGCCCTTACTTATAAAGCTGGATAACATAAAATGGTTTTCTTACTACCTTGGCCACAGTTTAGTCAAAGGCCAGATTATTATCTACATATGTTCAGTCAACCAAGGAGTGCAAATGAGTCTGAGATCAATGGGTTAAATACAACAAACAGCAAGAACAATAAAAAATGGATCTCAACACTAGAAATAAAAAACTCACTTATTTTAATCCAAATACAAACAGCAGAGCTTTTGGGAATAATCCCTTCTTCAGTGCATATAAAACACAGTTCAAATACAGAGGTTTGAAATACAGCACATGATCCCATCTCCCAGTAAGAGCTCAGCTTGTTATACAGAGAACCTAAAGTTTAAAGACATACAAACACATGTAAAAAGTGCATTCAAAAGCAATTTAAAAAACACAACAGATACAGGCAGTCAATAACAACATTCACTTCATTTTCATTTGCTTTTGGTTTAATAAAGGTTTTAAACTAATTGAAGCATATAATCCAGGTGCATGGTCAGCCTGCAGTTTTAAAATCCACCTATATCCAGCCATGTCAGTGGCATTTAGATCACCACCACCTCTTATGTTAAAAAATATCCTTTGTATTACTAAATTTAAATGCATGATCTGTACCATTGTCATGAATATACTTAGCCAAGGAATTAGTAAGTATATTCCTTCTAATTTCTGCAAGATGTTCAGAAACTCTTTCCTTAAATTTTCTATTAGACTTACCTATATAGAAACTATTGTATGTTGTGCACACAGCTAAGTAAACCAGATTTTCTGTGTTTACAAGTAGCAAAGCTATCAATTTCATAAATATGCTTTGTTCATGGATAAAAAGTAACAGAAGGATCAATGTGTTTTTATGTGGAATAAGCTTTGTGGCTTATTGTACAGTTCTCAACGCTTCATTGCGTCACCATCCGTTTTGGGCTTTTTCTGTATTTTATTGGTGTTTATTGAGCCCATTTGGTTTGTTTGTTGTCTTCTTGGTGAATTGGGTCCTACCATGGATGGTGAAACGAGAGGAGAAGTAGAGGAAAGAAATGGCAAAGAAGGGTTGGGCCAAGCAAGAAAATTGATTGGCCAGTTAACCCAAATGATCGACCTCCTAACACCGCTAAGCAAATCAATGGTGCATCTAGTGTCCAAGATTCATGAGGGGCGGAAACAGGAAATGACGGTTAATCATGGAGTGAAACGGCACGAAAATATAGCCCCTGGAGGAAATACAAATACTAGTAATACAGTGGATGGTATTGACAGTAATGACGAACAATGCTTCAACCAGACTCCGAGGATTTTGAGAAACAGGGATGAGGAAAATAGCCCTAATGTGAGCCATGTGTCCCCTAGTCCGTCTGGGCAAGAGAAATGGAATTTGGGTCCTTGGAGCAACGCTAAACATGTAGACCTTAAAGAACAGCTCCAGGTTAGTTTTTCAACAGATTTTAAGAACAAAACTTTTATTCCGGGGCCGGAAACTGAAAGTTTTAAGAATCAGTTTAATAAATTTCAAAGACTGATTTTTAAATGTAAAAGCATAGACATTGAAAATGGTTACCTTAAAAAATGTATATCAGAACGAATTGTCCCTAAGGGATTAAGAATTTGGAAGTATCCCAACAATGTGGTCCCGGGAAGTGCTTTTCATAAAGAGTTGTTACAAATATTTAATAGATGTGGGCTTGAGATTTTAAACTGTATTACTGATGAGAACAATAAAGTGAAGATGAAACTAATTAGTGAAATAGAAACAGTGAATGAATGTATTAAAAATTATTTGAAGTTTACAATTCCAGCTGAACAGGAAAAGTACTATAATATTCAAAAAGAAAGAGGTTGATGGACAATGTTGTGACCTTATTAAAAGAAAAATTAAGAAATTAGAGCGGGATATTTTAGATTACAAGAATAATAATAGTTACCCCAAACTGAAGTCTGGGGATAGGTTTTGGGGAAGGAACAATAATGGAGACAGAATAAATAGTAACAACGGAGAATTAACAAGAGTGGGTGAACAAGTCACAGAATTAGATGACATTTCTGAATACCCCCCACTACGTAGATCTGAGAGAATCAGAAACAGAATGGAACAACAACAACGGTTTTCACATTTTCGGGGGGGGGCGAGAAAGGGGAGGTGGAGGTACTAACCAACTCTTGTACCACCCACCCTGACTTGGAAAAGATTGATATAGAATGGGACAAAGACAATCCTTTTAGATATACATATGAAGATTTTAGTATTTATAATTTTAGTTCTGTGTCACCGACAAGAGAAAATTTTAGACTTTTATTGAAAGGGATCAAATTTATACCATTAAGACAGGGAGACTTGGCAAAAACTTTGATGGATATTAAGGTTTTGACAAGAAAAATTAATTTTCAAATATTGTTTGACCATGAATTAAACGTAGAACCTAAAAGATTAATGAGAAAAAGTATTTACAATCCACCTTTACACCCTCAAATCAAAAAAATTTTGAGGCTTTGGTAGAGAAAGAGATCAGAAAAAATTATAGCAAAGTGAAATATAGAAAGAATTTAGACCCAGCTGAAAATGATGTCCTGAACGAGTTGAGAAACGACATGAATTTAAGAATCATGAAGCCAGATAAGGGAGGGGGAATGGTTTTAATGGATAGTTTTAGTTATGAAGGAAAAATTAATGATATAATAAGGGACCCTAATAAATATGCAACCGTTTCTAGGAACGAGATAAATATAGCATATCGAAAAATTGATATGATACTAGAAGACTTATTAGTTGAAGGGTCAATTGATCAAAGAACTTTTCATTATCTTAAGGTGGAAAAACCTAGAATTCCCATAATTTTTGGGATCCCAAAAACACATAAAAATGGAAAAGATCCCCCTTAAGGCCTATTGTATCAGCAGATTGATCTAAAACCTTGCCCCTTGCAAAATATGTTGATAGTAAACTGAAAGGCTTATGGTTAAAAAGAAAGAACATCTTAAGAGATCCATGCGACTTCTTAAGGAGTCTAAAACAGGAAAAATATAAGGAAAGTTTATCCTTCCTGACTATTGACATAGTTGACCTTTTTTCCACTATACCTCATAGGGAAGGTCTAAACCTTATGGAAGAAATTATTTATGAAGAAAATTATTTGACCTTGGATGAAAGGGTGGTAGTTATGCAACTCATTGATTTGGTTTTAAAATATAACTTTGTTTTAAAGGTGAATTTTTTCACCAGATAAAAGGCGTTGCGATGGGTGCAGCTTGCGCATGCACCTACTCCAATTTAGTCCTGGCAAAATGGGAGGAAAAGGTGGCGTTGGAATCTATGTATAAGGAGAACTGGATTCTCTACAAGAGATTTTTGGATGATATAGTAATATTTTGGGTGGCCGCAGAAAGTGAAGTGGTTAATTTTATTGACTATCTGACCAAAAGTATTAATTTTTTGGAATTCATATATAAGATAAGCAGTGAGACGTTACAGTATTTAGATGTTGAAATTTACAAAGGCAATTATGAATTCAATTCTAGAGTTTTCGGAAAAATAAACATATTCCAACTCATATCTACACTTCGATAGTCCACATCCTAGACACTATAAGAAAAATATAGTAAACAGGCAATACATAAGAGCCTGCAGGATGACCTCAAATAATGAAGATTTTTACAAAGAAATTGAGTTTTTAAGAAGAATGTTTAAAACAAGGAAATACCCCGATTATCTATTGGATAAAGTGGAAAAAGAGGTACTAGAAGGTAGGACAGGAAAATAGCCTATTCTAGATAATGACAAATGGATGAGATGTCCACCAAACTGGGAAAGACAGATAATCTAGAAAAGTTTGATAAGCCCTTGGTCTTAGAATTTAACGCTGGTTCAACAATGGTAAGAGAGATTGTGAACAATGAATGGGATAGGTTTCTAGCTTTCACTGATCTGGACAAAATAAAAAAGGAAAAAATTAAGATTGTTTACCAAAATTCTAGAAACCTGAAAAAAATTGTTAGAATCCAGACATGACAAGGGAATGGTTAAGAACAAAAAGAGGAAAGGAACTTTTAAGTGTGGGCATTGTTCACAGTGTGGCTACGTTTACAACTAAGACAGCATTTTTTTTAGAGTGTAGAAATATGGTGTTGGAAAGTAAGGAATTTACAAATTTTGACACTAGTGGCCTTGTTTATTTGGCAAAGTGTCAGGTATGTGATGCATTCTACATTGGAAAAACTGAACGTAGCCTAAGAAAAAGAATATATGAGCACACACACGATTTACAAAACAAAAAAGACATTAATGCCTTACACAAACATAGCCAAGAATGTACCAATGCCCACTACTTATTCTTTGTCCTGGAAAAAGTGGATAAAAATGAACGGGGTGGCCTATGGGAAGAGACTACTGAATATAAGGAGCTCTGGTGGCAGATCACACTGGAAGCCAATAAAAAACTGGGACTGAATGAAGACATATCTATAACTTCCCTTTTAAATTTAAGGGCAGCTAAACTATAACAATGGAGGGTGTTATTGTAAACACCCAATATAATGTTTTTTTAGTTACACTTAATTGGTTTCTAACATCACTTTAACCCTACAGAACTTTTAACGTTTTTAACAGGACAATTTTAACAAAATGGCTGGTTAAAAAAATACTTTTTAAACATGGTAATGTATGGCTTTTAATGTATTTGAATGTTTTTGAAGTGTCTTTAACCCTAGAGAACTTTTAAAGTTTTTAACAAGACAATTTTAACAAAGTGTCTGGTTACAAAAATACTTTTTAAACATGATAATGTATGGCTTTTAATGTATTTGAATGTTTTTGAAGTGTTTTACTATTAACAATACTTTTTTAATCTCTATTTAATTTGTCATTCCAAAACAATCCACAAGATGGAGCCAAACCTCCTTGTATAACAATGGGTTTTAATGGTAATATTTATAGTAAAGGCAGTTTTTCACGTTTTTATTTCCTTTTATTATGCAAATATTATTAATTCTTTTATAAAATCTTTTCTTAAAATGACCTCACTGTGAACAATGCCCACACTTAAAAGTAAAATTAAACAAATGACAAGATTGAATTTCTGTTCAGCAACACAAATGGATTTTATGTTCATAGGTTCATAGGTAGGTAGGTACTACAAGCCCAGCCAAAAAGGCACCCTGGCTTTTGCCACCCAAGAAAATTATTTTCCTGTGCCACTGTCGAGAAGAGCCACAGAAGTGATCCCCGGGATGAATTTCCTATTCCCATCCAATCAAGATTTTTCTTAAAGAGTGCTAATGAGGAGCTTTGTTTGATATAGATAGGTAGTTTGTTCCAGAGTATGGGAAGTTTCTGGGACAGGAATCTATCCCTCCGGCATGTTCTGTTTATTATGGTGACAAGGTTTAGGTCCCTATAGCATGTAGCTTGGAGGGACTGGGATTTTTTTAAGTGGAGCATGTCCAACAGCTCTGGTTTGACATAGCTTTGTATGTTAGGCAGAGATCACCTCTGAGTAGGCGATATCTGACAGAGTAAAGCTGGAGTTTTTCGAGACGGTCTGCGTAGGGCATCTGTCTGAGGAGAGAAATCCTCTTTGCGAGGTATTTCTGTGGCCTTCCCAGTAGTTGTAGATGTCTTGTGAGGTACATACCAAAAGGGGTGTTGTACACTATAATGGGTCTAATGAGTGAGGGAACAACGACCTCTTTTTTTCTGGATGAGAAACCTTTTGTGATGAGGTGTGCCACGTAGAAGGATTTCCTGACTACTGTGGTGATGTGATTATCAAAGGAGAGACTACTGTCCACCTGTGTCCCAAGGTCTCATCACATTTTCAGTGTTAAGCATACTACCGCCTATGTTGTAGTTCATGGGTACAGAGTTTTTACCAAAGGGGATGACAATACACTTTTCGGCATTGAGCTTGAGGCCATGGCTTTGACACCAGGCATCTGTCTCAGTGAGGCCCTTTTGTAGGATGTCCACATCGTTAGGAGATTCGATTATGGCTCCTAGTTTGCAGTCATCTGTGAACTTCGTTAGCCAAAGACCTTCTGTGTTAGCCTGTACTTCAGAGAAGTAGATACCAAACAGGATAGGACCCAGGACAGAACCCTGTGGTACTCCACTTGTCACTGGTCTGAAGTCGGATTTGGAGTCTGCTACTTTCACAGTGTGGGTTCTGTCATTGAGCCAATTGGCAACTCATCTTGTGACATAGGGATTTATGCCTAGTTTAGTGAGTTTATCTATAATTCCAGAGTGGGGGATGGTGTTGAAAGCCTTGGCAAGATCTAGATAGGCTGTGTGAACCACCTTACCCTCATCTACGGCTTTGCTGACTACTTCAAAGATGTCTATCAGGTTTAGGAGACATGATCTGCCTTTTACAAACCCGAACTGGATGGGGTCTAGAGTTTGGAGATTACCAGTGTCTTTGTTTATAAGTTCCATGATGATACGTTCCATGGCCTTGCAGACCAGGCTCATCAGGCTAATGGGCGGTAGTTCCCGGGGTCCGTGGTGTCTACCCCCTTGTGGAGTGGGATAACCGTCACTGTGTGCCATTCAGCGGGCACAAAGCCTGAGGTGAGGCTATGATTGAACATGGTACTTAGGTGAGGTGCCAGTTCGTTCTGTAGTTCATGTAGAATGCAGCCTGGGATGTTGTCTGGTCCCATGGATGCTGTGTTCTTGGCTTTGGAGAGTGTGGTTTTTACCTGTGCAGTCATGATTACAGGAATTTTGCATTCTTCTGGTATAGAGATGGGCTCTTTAGGGGGTGAGGGGGGGGGTAAAGTTAGCACTGAACCTATCTGCCAGGATGTTGGCAATATCAGTTGGGTCTGTATATTTAATGCCATTGTGCTGTAACTCAGAGCAGATCTGAGTGTTGCCATTGAGATTCTTGACTTAGCTATAGAATGTTTTGTGGTTGTCTTTAGAATCAGTGGTTGTGTCCGAGGGTTCTTTTAATTAATATAACACGAGACTAGTTGGTGCTTTGTTTTCTCATTGGTGGTGTTGTAAAGGGAGGGTTATTTAAATGGGAGTGTTTTATCAAGCCCACATCTGATGAAGTTCATTGTAAAACGAAAATGTATTTTGTGAGCATTAATGTGTCTGTTTGTGGAATAAACTTTGTGGTTCAGCGTACTGTTCTCAGCGCTTCATTGCTTCACCATTCATTTTGGTCTTTTTCTGGATTTTATTGGTGTTTACTGAGCCCATTTGGTTTATTTGTGGTCTTCTAGGTGTTTACAAAAAACACAATTATAGCATGCAGCAGTACCTTTTCTTTTAATTTTAGTGGATTGGCCCTTCTTTTCATGCAGTCCTTATAGTATATTTTCTTTTTCAAGTTATGGCATTTCTTGTAAAACATGGAGATATGCCTATTATTTTACCCATTTCTGGCATAGCAGTTACTTTGTCCCAATTTCTCCATATACTATCAGTAACACCACTAGTAGTATTTTAATGGAAACTTAAACATTTATATACTCTTATTCAATTGTGAAATATCTTGCAATGATCTACCAGGTTCTTTTCTACACTCATTGTATATTTTGTACATTTGCATTTTCAAACAAAAGAGGTAATTATCCTCTTATTGCATACTAACTGCTGTAAAGTCTACAATCTATATGCTATTACTCTGTAATGTCTCTTTTGTGAATCTTTCTTCTCTCTGGAAACTTATGGAGTTTTTGTCTCCAATACTCCGCTGAAAACAGACACTTGTTATCCAGTCGGACTATCCTGGCAAACAAATGTTAACTACATAAATAAATACTATATTTCAAAATGTACCTAAATGTAGTGTTCCTATTATGACTTTGGGTAGCCTGTGGATGTTCAGACAAAAAATATGGTTTAGCTCTACCATCTCTTTTATTAGTTACATAATTAGATGCTTCAATCAAATTATCTTCATTCATAGCCTCTCATCTGAAATTCTTGTTTTAATACATCCAACTGCTGGTTACATAATGGTGCATCTGTAGTCAGTCTACACTGTCTATTTAAAAACAAAACCAGGATGCAAACTGTAGCTATAGAGAAATCTGCTAGCCTGAACTTCCTTCCTATAGATATCCATTGTTAGCAGCCCATCAGTATTTTTAAGTGTTATATCAAACAAACATCTCTGTTCTAGAATATTTCAACTTAAATCTCTGAAAGTTTGCAGTAGTTTCCAAGAATCTAACATATTCTAGTAGTTCAATGTCATCACCCTTCGAAACAAAAAAAAATATCACCAAAGCATTCATAAAAGAGAATTTTATCAGCACAGTTGTTTGTTGAAGCAAATACATCATATTCATATAGGCTATGTTAGCATAAGTATTTGCTATTGGTGTGCCCACAGTAATACCTGATACTTGATGGTACAGCTGCTCTCCAAGAACAATTAAAAACGTTGTTAAAAATGTTCATTCATATTTGTGATAATAATGATTTTTAAAACAACTTTATCAGTGGTATTCTGTGAATGAGACTGCCCAGTTTATTTTTGTAACAATGGATGTCAACTCATTGTTCAATGTCATTCCTTACTCTGCACTGTAGTCTCAGCATTCTGCTTGGTTTGGGAATAGAACTCACAGCCTTCTACACCATATGTGAGTATGCTACCTTTTGCACTACTGACACTGATATAATCATCTTTCAGATGAGATGCTAAATACATGCCTCTTCTGCGTGAGTTGGTGGCAGCTTTGGTGTATGTAAAACATTTCATGGCACTTGTTAAAACAAGAGTAGGGGAAGTTCTCCTGTACCCTTGACAACTTTCCTCTAGTCAATATGAATACCACCTCAGGTCTCCCTGAAGATAGGACACTGGCCCAGTGAGGCTAACCTGGTCAGCAAAGAGTGAGCGAGTAAATAAATAAATAAATAATGGTATTACTGTGTACTGATCAGGCAAAATTTTGACTTGCAATATGCACGCGCTGTGACATTAAATATAAATACATGAAACTGAGATGAAATGTAAACTACACACATTTAACAATGATAGGTACCTCAAATGTTCAGTCAGTAGTCAAGAGTGTATGTGTGTTTATGCTTCTATGCATGCATGCATGGTTATGCTGTGGTTTTTGAGTATGTTCTCTTGCACTGGTAAGTGGCAAATGTAGAACTTAACCAGCTGTCAAATGACATACTGAGAGGACTCACATTAACAATTAGTTCAGAAACAAGTCAGCTATATATAGACAGTTCAAAGCCAGATTTTCTGCTTAGTGGCTAAGCAAATGTGTATTACCATACCACAAACGTGGTATTTAGTTTCATTTTGTTAAGCTGGTAGATCTATCTTGCTACGTTCTCTTCAGTTAATTTATTACTTTTTCTGAATCAGGTGTGGGTGGAGTGACTGCAACAAATTCTGTAACTGTGGCCAGGCAGCTGCAGCATTATCTTTCCCTTTGGGTTTAGCTTTTGTACCTGCTGACACCTGGAGGAAGTCATCATCCAGGCAGCCATGAAAGCTTTCTGTGATCCTAGCTCCTGATTTTATCCATGTTTCTACTATGCTTGCCAGAGGTGGGAACCCTCATCTTCTGGTCCAGATTAATTTGTTCTTCCTCCAAACTGGAGACCTATTGAGTCTTTTCTTTCTTGTCCCTTGGTCAGGAATTACACAGCACACACTCCATAGCTGTTCTTCATCACTTTAGATGTGGGCTATAGCTGTATTTCTGATATCACCTTAACTCTGCCCCTAGTGGCTGATATCAATATCTGTATCACTGCAGAGACATCTGATACCCTTCTCTGACATGTGTGCTCCCCTACATAAAACCCCGTCTGACTTGGGACTTTCAAGTGCAGAAAAAGAGAACATGATAACCATGTTAATGGAAGCCTTGCATGGAAAGCACACAGTCAACCAGGACTACTCCTCCCACACAACTCATCCAGTGTTCAATCCATTTACCATATTCAGGTTATCTGGGTCAAGGTCCGGGCTTTATAACTGAACATGACAGAGCAAGGTGACTGCTGGAGAAACTGATCATAGAGGTTCATAGGTGAACACTAGAGTAACTACCACTAGGGGCTTTATAAGCCTAGCCATGCAACCCAAATGCGGTCCAAAAATGTGATCTATATAAAGGATGACTTACTGACTGCCTCTGTCAATCAGAGAGAGGTGCCAGACTAGGATGAATTTCTGATTACCCATTCATTGGTCCAAGTTGTGCTTAAATGGTGGTAGGGACAAACTCTACTTCACATGGATGGGGAACCTGTTTCAGATAACTGGAATTCTCTGAGAAGCACATCTGTTCTCTAACTTGTCCTATTTATGTTACATGCAAAATGTAGGCATTTTAATCTAGTACTGCTGATGCTGTTTGTGGATTTGCAAAATGTTCATCAAAACAGGATCAAGGGATGCCCTGTATGCCAGGCAAATATCTCTCAGAAGTCTGTATGATACAGATAAAGAGACAGGGCTTTCAGACAATCAACAGAGACATAGTGTTTAATCCCTGTATTATTTTTGTAATGAACCTTTGTGGAAATTCCAATTGCTGTATGTGTCTGGTCAGTTACATACTGAAGGGGGCATTACACTCTATGACAGGCCTGTTGAAGCCTAAAATACAGTGGTATGATTACCTCTCTGGACATAGATGCCATGCCCTTGCTTATAAGTTGAGCAATACAGAAGGATTTTCTTATTATCTTGGACATATGCTGGTCAAAGGCTAGATTACTATCTACATAAGTTTCCAGATCCCTAACTAGTGAATCAAGTTTTAGGGGTGTTTTATTCATGATGTAGTTACCCTGGGTGGCTGCCTTCCTAAAAGTTACTATAATTAATTTCTTGGTATTGAGTATTAAGCCACGGCTTTTGAACCAAGTATTTTACTATGTTACCCCTTCCTGAAGGGTGTTTTCATCTTGAAGGAATTCAGTAATTACTTCCAGTTTGCAATTATCTGCAAACTTAGTTGGCCAGATGTCTTTGACACCGGCTTTGAGCTCCAAGAAGTAGATGCCTAAGAGGATCGGGCCCAGCACAGAGCCCTGAGGGACTCCCCAGCACAGAGCCCTGAGAGACTCCACTGCCCCAGCACAGAACCCTGAGGGACTCCGCTGGTGATCAGCCTCTTTGTGGAGGTGGCCTCATTGATCCTAACCCAGTGAGCCAACTAGCTATCCAGTGTGCTATAAAGTGTTTATGCCTAGTTCTATAAGTTTGTTGAAAATGTTTGAGCGGGGTACTGTAGCAAATGGTTTAGCCAAATCTAGGTAGGTACTATGTACCGTTTTCCCCTCCTCCATTACCTGTGTGACCTTTTCAAAGAAGTTCACTAGGTTCAGTAAGTATTAGCATCTTTTGTCAAAACCAAACTGGGATGGATCAAGTGACTGGAGGTCTCCTATGTCCTTGCTGATAATTTCCAAGACAATTCTTTCCATGGCATTGCAAATTAGACTAGTTGGATTCATGGGTCTGTAGCTTCCAAGATCTGTTGAAGGCTCCCCACTTACAAAGGGGCATGGCCATCACAGTCCTCCATTCTCATGACACAAAGCCTGCTTTAAGACTATAGTTAAATAATGACTCCAGGGGTCTTGATAAGTCATATTTTAGACTGTTTCAGAGGAATCCTAACATATTATTGGAGCACACAGAGGCTGTGTTATTGGCTTTAGTGGGCGTAGTCAGCACAAGTTCCCTAATTATAGTTGTAGGGGTTACATTTGAGGGCATTTCTTGGGGGATGGTTGGTGGTGAGAGAGGGGTAAAGTTGGAACTGAATTTGTCTGCTAGCAGGTTCATTATATAAACAGGCTCAGTGAATCTGGCAACATTAACTACCAGTTCAGCAGATTGCTGAGTGCTGCCCTTGAGGTTTCTGACATAGCTGAAGAAGACCCTATGGATATCTTTCTCCTGGGGTGTTATCTTAATCTCAAAGTTGGCTTTGCTTGACTTAATTAGTCTACCTGATTAGCCCTCTTAGTTGACTATTTAACTGATGAGAGTTTTTAAATTTATGGGAATTACCCTTTCTGATTTTTGCCATATATTTTCCCAGTTTACCTTCATGTGTGCGTACTGCACATGGGCGAACAGCAATTGTCCAAAAGGTCATTTGCAAAGTTTGCAAACGCCGAACAGAAAACGTTCTGAATGTGCAATGAGCGAATGCACAGTTACATTCGCTCACTGCATATTTGACATTGTGGGACAGATTGCACTATAGTGGGGATCAGAAAATGGCCCCTTTCCTCACTATAGTGCGATCTCTGAGTTAGAATATTAAAGTAGGGGGGTGTGGGGGCGCAGCCCCTCACATGGGACATGCAGGCGGGCTTGCCCCCCTGCTTTACACTTCATTTTCTTTTCTTTCGATATTTATGTTAAAAAATCAGCGAATATGCTTTTTGATTTGCTAATTTTCGAACATATGGAATCATCGCTGTTCTGACTTTCGTGGTTATAGGTTCATAGGTTCATACTAGGCTATCTGCCCTAGGGCATTTATAAGCCTAGCCAGAATGTGTTTGGCTTTCGCCACCCATTTTAACTTTATTTTGCTATGCCCTTTTTCGAGGTTAGTATACTGTGCCTCTGTCTAACAGTGACACAGAAGTGATACCCAGGGTAAACCTACGATCTCCCATCCACTCATCAAGATTCCTCTTGAAGAGAGTCAATGAGGGACTCTGCCTAACCTGGACTGGGATTTTATTCCAGAGTGAAGGGAGCCTCTGGGTTATGAATCTGTCCCTCCAGCATGTCCTATTTATTTCAGTGCTGAGGTTCAAGTCTCTCGAACGCGTAGCTCGAGGGAATTTGGATTTTCTGAGGTGCAGCATGTCCATTAATTCGGTTGGACATGGCTTTATACGTCAGGCACAGATCGCCTCTGAATAGGCGGTATGCCACTGAGTAGAGCTGAAGTTTCTTTAACCGGGCAG
Source organism: Protopterus annectens (assembly GCF_019279795.1). NCBI lineage: Eukaryota > Metazoa > Chordata > Ceratodontiformes > Protopteridae > Protopterus > Protopterus annectens. The sequence continues at coordinate 176,414,039 of NC_056729.1, read as the reverse complement.
CATATGGCATCTGTTTGAGCCCTTTGATCCTCTTGGTGAGGTACTTTTGGGGTCTTTCCAGTTGCTGCAGGTGTCTGGTAAGGTACATCCCAAAAGGGGCATTGTACTCAATTATGGGCCTGATGAGGGATGAGTAAAAAGGCACAATGACGTCCCCTGATCTAGATGTGAATTCCTTCATGATTAGGTGGGCTATATAAAATGTTTTTCTAACCACTTTGGCCACGTGGTTTTCAAATGAGAGATTGCTACCAACTTGGGTCCCCAGGTCCCTAATTACTTCTGTACTTAATGGATTACCACCTATGTGGTAATTTGTGGGCACTTTGTTTTTGCCAAAGGGGATGACTATACACTTTTTGGCATTTAGCTTGAGGCCATGGCTCTGGCACCAGTTGTCTGTTTCTATGAGGCTCTTTTGGAGGATGCTTGTGTTGGCAGGAGAGTCGATTATGGCGCCCAGTTTGCAGTCATCTGCGAACTTGGTCAGCCACAGTCCTTCCGTGTTGGCCTGTACCTCCGAGAAATATATACCGAACAAGAGAGGTCCCAGGACTGAGCCTTGTGGGACACCACTTGTAACTGGTTTGGAGTCTGACATGGCTCCAGCAATTCTAACCATGTGGGTTCTGTCCTTGAGCCAATTTGCAATCCATCTAGTGGCATAGGGGTTTATATTTAAGCTGGTGAGCTTATCTATAATGCCCGAGTGGGGTATTGTATCGAAGGCTTTTGCGAGGTCCAAGTAGGCTGTGTGGACCACCTTCCCCTCGTCAATGGCCTTGGTGACTGTTTCAAAGAAATCAACCAGGTTTAAGAGGCAGGATCTGCCCTTAACAAAGCTGAACTGGGTAGGATCCAGTGTTTGCAGGTCCCCAATATCTTTATTTATGAGGTCCATGATGATCCTTTCCATAGCTTTGCAGACCAAGCTAGTCAGGCTTATGGGCGATAGTTTCCAGGATCCGTTGAGGCACCACCTTTATGGAGAGGGACCACTGTTGCTGTACACCACTCTTTGGGCACATATCCTGTAGTAAGGCTGAGATTGAACAGTAGTTTTATGTTTGGGTTTAGCTCTTCTTGGAGTTCATGTAGGACGCAGCCTGGGACACCGTCTGGTCCCATTGATGCTGTGTTTTTGCTTTGGAGAGGGGGGCTCTTACCTGAGCATCTGAGATGTCAGGGGGGCAGCACTCTGCTGGGATAGATATTTGCCCTTTTGGTGGGGAGAAGTTTGCACTGAACCTGTCAGCTAGGATGTTGGCAATGTCTGTGGGTTCGGTGTATTTTTGTCATTTTGGACTAATTCTGAGCATATCTGGGAATTACCACCCAGGTTCCTAACATAACTAAAGAAAGCCTTGTGATTATCCTTAGTGTCCTGTGCAATTTGTCTCTCAAGCTGGCCTTAGACAATTTTATGTGTGCCCGTAGTTTTTGCTAATACTGATCAGTGATGCCTTCCCTTTTGGGATTTTGCTCTATCATTTAGTAGCTTCCTCCTTCTATTGTATAGTTTGTTTATGGCTGGGGTCCACCAGACAGGACGCCTGCCTTTGGAGGATTGGGTCTTGGTTTTATTTGGGATCGATGATCCATGCATTCCTGAAGGTGTTCATAGAATGCGTTTATAAAGGATTCTGCGGTCTGGGCGATTTTCCACAGGTCCGGGGCTTTGAAGGATTCCACCTCAGTTTTGAGGAGTGTGAAATTTGCTTTAGAGAAGTTTTTCACTGTGGTTTTCTGGGCAGGGGTGGGATCGGGATGTGAATATCCAGTGAGATTAGTTTATGGTCTGATCTTACCAGTGAGGGATACACTTCTGGTCTGGAGCATAGAGTCCCCATGTTGGTGATGATCAGGTCCAGTATGTTTTCCCTCTTGTGGGAGTGGTAACAAGTTGTTCCATAGCATTTGAGTTTATAAATTCTAGGAACCTTTGGGCTAGGGTGTTGGAGCTAGAGTAATGCTCCCAGTGTATGTTTGGGTAGTTGAAGTCGCCCAATATAATGGTGTTTGGAGAGACCTTCATATTTTCCAGTGTTCTCAGGAAGGCCGAGTGGGGTTCCGGGTTTGGGAGGGTGGTCTGTAGCAGGCTATAAACTGGAAGGCAGTTTTACCCACTGTTAATTGCACATGGATAGTCTCTGATGCTTCGTGCTTTGCCACCAACCTGGAGGTGTGGGTATCTTTGATGAATATCGATACTCCCTCCTTTCGTGGTTCGGTCCAAGTTTTGGGGCGAAAAGCATGGTATGAGGTATAACCTGGTAGTGCTGGGGTGCTCTCGGGAGCCCTGAACCAGGTTTCTGTTACTGTACAGATATAGATGTTCTCCATGCTAAGGAGAGTTTCGAGTGCATGCATCTTGAGGTTTAGACTTCTGGCGTTGAGTAGCATTACTCTTAGTTTCTTATCCCTTGTGATACCTATGGAGGTGGGTTTGTCTTTTGAGCCTTGCCTAAAAAGGCACTATGGGGGTAGCAAGAGCCTTTGCCAATATCCGAAAGCCCAGGGGTGACAGGTGCAAGCCGTCCCTAGCAAAGCATCGTGGCTTGTCGAGCATATCATCCCAAGCTGACAGGCATTGGATCCCCTTTGAATGACACCAGGACTTAAGCCAATTGTTGAAATTGATCATCTTGTCTTCATACTCTGGCATCATTCTTGGTGAGGGTAAGATGCTACTCAAGGTCAGGGTCATACCGGCCTCGGCTACATGCTCAGAGAGCTCCTTTATGTCTCTTTTCATGTAGTCCAGGGAGGTACGTCTCAGATCATTCACACCAGCATGGACAATGACTGAGTCATATTTGTACTTGCCTTGGAGTGACCTGAGTGCTTGTGTTATGTGGCGGATCCTAGCGCCCGACAGGCTGCTCACCGTGACCCTCTCCTTGTTCAGCCTGGTGAGCGGGACGTCAGTGTGCCTGACGATAGAGTCACCTATTACAAGTGTATCAGGTGTGTTGTTTAGTCTTAAGGGCTGTGACTGTTCGGTACACTTGCTTTGTGAGATATGTGTTGCACGTGTTTTGTTTTGGGGTAGCGGCTGCTTGGATGTCTGCTTTGGAGGTCTCTGCTGCTTTGGCAGATCTTTATTTAGAGCCTCCGAGTATGTTTTTGTGTGATTATGTGTTTAGTTTGCTGTCGTGGTAGGTCTATGTGAGACTGGAATTGTAGTGAGTGTGTGTTTCCTTCTCCTCCTGACTGGTTATGCCAGTACTGAGTTGAGAGAGCTTAGCCTCCAGTTTGGCTATATGGTTGCATCTCTCACATGTGTTGGAATTTGTTGGGAAGAGGAGAGGGTTGTCTGTGTACATGAGGCAGTTGTAACATTGCCTCAAGATTCCCAGATTCACCAGCTGGACCGGAGAGGAGATTGACAACTCACCTTTGGACATGCTAGAATAATATTGGGAATTCCTTAATAATTGAAACCAGGGCCAGTGGGGAGTGAGGGTGTAGTGCTTTTAATTTTTAGTGCTGACTTATATAATTGCTTTAGTGAGCAAGTGCCAGGTAACTTAAGTGCAATGTGTTACAGGTAACTTAAATGCAAAAACGACAAACAGTAACTTTCTTTCAAGTGAAACAAGGAAATAAGTACAGTAAGCAAGGCAGATATCACTAGTGATCCACAGAAGCACTTGAGAAGCCGCGTATTAGGTGGAATTAGCGTTCCAGGGAAATAACAAGCAAACAAACAACAAGCATATAAACAAAGCTAGATTCAGCAGGCCTGGATCTATTCTATGCTACAGCAAACAAGGTGTACCAATTTCAGTAAGATACAGTTCAAATATTCAGGCACTATAAACTTTTAACCAGAAATTCCCAGCTCAGAAGGGCAGAGTCCAGCCTCTTCTCCCACAAGAGTGCAGACCACAAACCTTCTTAATGTAAAATAACTGGCCTGAAGCCCAAGTGCTTAAACCAGAACTAATACACTTTAAGAATAACAGACACTGGGCTCTCAATCAGCAGTTCCCAACTTAGAAGGATGAAAGCTACCTGTCCTGCCACCACAGTGCATGCCACAAACCTTCCTAATGTATAACAACTGGTCTGAAGCCCAAGTGCTTAATCCAAAAGACTTAGAAAGATAGCTACACTTTAATCAAGTTACTACCAAGCAGTAATAAATACAATTGAATACTTTAGAGAATGCCTGGATTAGTGCTCAAGTTACACAAACAAAGCTAGATCCAGCAGGCCCGAATCCAGTCTATGCCACAGCAAACAAGGCGCACCAACTTCAGTAAGAAGCAGTTCAGATATGCATGCACTATAAGCCTTTAACCAGAAATTCCCAGCTCAGAAGGGCAGAGTCCAGGCTCTCCTCCCACAAGAGTGCAGACCACGAACCCTCTTAATGTAAAATAACTGGCCTGAAAGCCCAAGTGCTTAAACCAAAATTAATACACTTTTAGAATAACAGACACTGAGCCCTCAAAATCAGCAATTCCCAACCTAGAAGGATGTAAGCTACCTGTTCTGCCACTACAGTGCAGACCACAAACCCTCTCAGTGCAAAACAACTGGTCCGAAGCCCAAGTGTTTAAACCAAAAGGCTTAGAATGAGTTACACCAAGCAGTAATAAATACAATTGAGTACTTTTAAGATGATGCAAAGGTAAAAAAAGTAGGTAGAAACACAAGTACAGTAAAAGCAGATGAAATTTTTTTTTTTTTTTCTGAATAAGTGCTGAGATCAAAGAAACAGATTTGAGTGCTGAAACTAGAAAACTGGCTAGTTATAAGAAAAAAAACTAAGCTAGAAGGCTTCCCTCCAACACAGAAGGGCTTGGGGACTCAGAAGCCTACAAATAGTCTATACCACTTAACAGGAAAGGCAGGAAACTAGCTTAAATTTTTTTTTTTTCTGTTTCCCAGATGCTCTCTTTGTACACAGTAGGAGTGCCTGAAATCAGAATATGATCTCACTGCACTCAGTTGAGTGAGCAAATGAGATGGGCCCAGAAGGAGTATCCAAACACAAATTTACAAGAGGGGCGGGCAGTTGCAAGGCCACTAAGATTAACACCAAAACAAAAACAGGGAAGGTGGGTGGGACTAACTGAAGAGCAGAGTCAAAACTTCCAGTTCAGTTAATATTCCTTCCACACAGTTAAAATCAATTTAAATTCTGTATTTTTTTGAAAAAAAAGAGCAGATAAAGGTACTTAAATTCTTTTATACGTCCAGTTGAATACAGCAAGTCCTTAGCCGGCCAAAGCTGAGGTTTTTAAGCAGAAAATATTTCACACTGTACCACTTAAATAGGCAAGGACAGGAAATCAAAGAATGTGACTACCCCACACCTGTAATTACTAGCAAATAACAAAGTTCAGCAAACACTGACTAACTTCCAGTTCAGTTAATATTCCTTCCACACAGTTAAAATCAATTTAAATACTGTATTTTTTTTTTAAAAAAAAGAGCAGATAAAGGTACTTAAATTCTCTTATACGTCCAGTTGAATACAGCAAGTCCTTAGCCGGCCAAAGCTGAGGTTTTTAAGCAGAAAATATTTCACACTGTACCACTTAAATAGGCAAGGTTGAGCAATCGCACCACTGCGATTCGGTTTTGTAAAGGTAAACCTATTTTCCCTTTTGTTGTGTATCCTGTTTAATTTGTGATGCCACCTGGGCAGTTTGTTTGTGGGGCTAGTTCTGGGCTTACTTCTCTTAGAAAAAACAGCCTCTATGCAGCAAATGACATCACTGTACAGAGTTTCTGAGTGCAACTCAGCATATGCTGCTGTGTTCTTTGGTTTGGAAGGTGTATTGAATTTTGAAAACCTTCACTTAAAAAAGGTAATTTGTCTTGAAATAGTTCCTATCACTGGTTTTAATGTGATTACTGAGTTGATTTCAAAGTAGGCAGCTTTATGGTCAGACGTTATCAGGGAGGACATTAGGGGGTGTGTAGCATTCTCCCATATTTGTGAGCATGAGGTCCAGTATGCTGGAGTCTCTAGTGAGTGTATTCACTATTTGGTCAAGACTGTTAGTATTTATGAAGCTTAGGAACATCTGTGCCTGTAGATTTAAGGCTTTGTAGGATTCCCAGTATACAGAATAAAGAGGCCATCTCTGCTTGACTTACAAAGCCATGCTTGACCCAGCCCGGTTAGAAATGTTACACCTATAGAAATCCCAATCCCTCTGCACCACATGCTCCAGAGACCTCAACCTCATTACCACAATCAACAGAACATGCTGGAGGGACAGGTTCATAAACCAGAGACTGCCGATGCACTGGAATAGATTTCATACATGTCAAGCAGATCACCTCACTGGCCCTTTTCAAGAGAAATCTTGAGTGGATGGGAAATAGAAAGTTCAACCCGGGGATCACTCCAGTGTCTCTACTTGATAGAGGCACTGGAAACTAACAGCAGCATGATGCCAGGGCACTTCTATCGGCTAGGCTTGTAAAGGCTCCAGGGTCGTTGGCCTAGTACACACCAATAAACCTATAAACCTACAAAGGGGTAATTAGAGTCTCCCACGAGTAAGGTGTTAGGTTGGATGGTGTCTCCAGTAGGTCCAAGTATACATTGTGAGCGTCTTGGCACATTGAAGGTGACCTATAGCTGGTTAGGATACGGTACAGGATTTTGTCTATGGTGATCTGCACTTGGAGGAACTCCAACACGTCATCCTGTTTGACCACCCTTGAGGTATCTCTTATTGATATATATTGAGACACCTTCACCTTTAGCCCTTGTCTGTGCAGCTACTGGTCTGCAAGCGTGGAAGGTACTGAAACCTTGCATTGCCAGGTACTCTCTGCCACATTAATCTATGTCTCGGTAACAGCACAGATGTCTATATTGTTGAGTGTGAGGAGGGCTTGGAAGGAGTGTATTTTTATAGGTTCATATGTGTGTACTAGGCTAACGTCCCTGGAGGATTTACAAGTCCAGCCCACAGAAGTGCCCTGGCATCATGCTGCCCGATGTTAGCTCCCAGTGCTTCTATCAAGTACAGCCACTTGAGTGATCCCTGGGGTGAACTTTCTATTTCCACTCTACTCATCAAGATTTCTCTTGAAGGTGGCCAGTGAGGTGCTCTGCTTGACATGTATGGGAATTCTATTCCAGTGCATAGGCAGTCTCTGGGTTATGAACCTGTCCCTCCAGCATGTTCTGTTGATTGTGGTAATGAGGTTGAGGTCTCTGGAGCGTGTGGTGCACAGGGATTGGGATTTCTTTAGATGTATCATTTCTAACAGAGCTGGGTTAGACATGACTTTGTAAGTCAAGCAGAGATCGCCTCTTAGCAGATGATATGAGACAGAGAATAGCTGGAGTTTTTTGAATCTGTCCATGTGTAGGACACATGTTTAAGGCCTAGGATCCTCTTCATGAGGTACTTTTGTGTCTTTTCCAGCTGTTACATGTGTCTAGTGAGGTACATGCCAAATGGGGCATTATACAGGGTGTACACTTTATTGTGATCGGATGAATTGTTTTATGATTTATTTAGATTTATTTTTATGTTTATTGCTATTTTTATTATGAATGGCATTCCTGTTGTGGATTAGCTATTTTGTTTTTACAGCTTCATATTTGTGCTGTGAGTTTAAACAATAATATATCATCATATGGTTTTGTTTTTTTATATTTGTACATCTTACTGTTATTAAAGCCTAATTTACTGTTTAGGTAAGATAGTTGCTTATCCTGAACATACGTTTTACGAATTGTTAGTGCATCTTTAATACACATTATGAATGAATGAGTGATGTCATGCTGACACGCCTTCATCCCTGGTTTTTAAATGTTAGATGTGGCGCTAAAATATTGTGATCTATTTTCTGAAGAAGCTGCCTTGTGGAGAGACAGCGAAAAACGCTACTATTTTCAACAATAAAATTGCGTTTTAAAACTACTGCAGGAGCATTTATCGTTTGTGTATTTAGGACTGCTACTCTCCGACTTTTCTTGTTTAGTTGCTTTGCCGGTTTTCCCTAGTCTGTCTGTTGCATTATACACAATGACAGACCTAATGAGGGAAGTGTAGAGAGAGTTGATAACCTCTTTCTTCCTGGATGCAAAACCCTTGGTAATGAGATGTGCCAGATAGAAGGACTTTCTGACCACAGTGGAAATGTGGTGGTCGAAGGAGGGGTTACTGTCAACCTGTGTCCCCAGATCTCTTATAATTCCTTCAGTGTTCATTGGGCTACCATCGATGTGGTAATTAGTGAGAACTGAGTTTTTCCCAAAGGGGATGACAATGCATTTTTTGGCATTAAGCTTAAGGCCATGGTTTCAACACCAGTCACTGGTCTCAGTGAATCAGTGAGGCCTTTCTATAGGATGTCTACATCATTTGGGGAGTTCATAATGCCTCCCCAGCTTGTAGTCGTCTGCGAACTTGATCAGCCAGAGTCCCTCCCTTTTGGCCTGGATTTCTGAAAAGTAGATGCCAAACAGGAGAGGACCCAGGACTAATCCCTGTGGGACTCTACTCATGACTGGTCAGCAATCTGACTTGGAGTCCTCTACTTTCACACTGTGGGTTCTATCTGTGAGCCAATTTGCAACCCACCTAGTGATACACGGGTTGATGCCTAGTTTGGTGAGTTTATCAATAATTCCTGAGTGGCGAATGGTATCAAAGGCCTTTAGCCAGATAGAGGTAGGCTGTATGAACTGCCTTGGCCTCATCCACAGCTCTAGTAACTGACGCAAAGAAGTCAACCAGGTTGAGCAGGCATGATCTACCTTTCACAAAACCAAATTGCGTGCGATCTAGAATTTGGAGATTTCCTATATCATTGTTAATTAGGTCCATAATTATGCGCTCTTAGCCTTACATATCAGACTCATCAGGCTAATGGGGCGATAATTCCCAGGGTCTGTAGTCGCTCCCCCTTTTGCCTTAGGGGCTTAGGTTGAGGAGCACACTGTGTAGGTGAGTTATGTGTCTTGTGGGTTGTGCTGTGTTGTGGTGGTCAAGTGCATTTCTGCCTTGGAGGTCTCAGCTGTTTGAGTAGATTCTATTGAGAGCCTCCGCGAAGGTGGGTGTGTGGTTTGTGTTTTTATCTGAGAGTTGTGATGGTGAGTGTTCTGGAGGGCTATGTGTTGCATGTGGTGTGGTGCAGGTGTAGACCTTCTCCTCTTGATCACCTATTCCAGTCTTGGCTTGAGAGTGCATGGCTTCCATTTTGGATATATATGTGTATCTCTCACAAGTGTGAATGTTGGGAGGTAAGATGAGAGGGTACATGAGGCAGTTGCTACACTTCCTCAGAATGCCCAAGTTCACCAGGTTAATAGGAGAAAGCACAGGGAACTGACCTTTAGACATGCCAGAAGGGATGGTCATTATTACTAAATACTGGAGCTGTTTCCTTATATATTCCTTTTACAGGAAAAACATTACTCAAGGTATCTGAGTCTGTACAGGGCACTACCAAACACTTGAGGGGAAACTAATACGCAGACCCTGAAAATTTAAAGATGAAGTAATTAGGCAGATATTCTGAAGTTAGAAAGAAATCAAGCAGTACTTACTGAAAAATAAAGAATTAGCTTGTCAAGAATGATGAAAAGAGGGGAGTCACATGAATGGCTACTGCTTGGCTACTACTAATGCTGGTCTCAGCACAGCTTCACTCTGTAGGGATGCAATACTTCTTTGCTTCTTCTCTCACCAGAAGCAAAATGTTAGTAGCAATCCCAAGAAGAGAAGCAGGCCATGGCCTGTTTGGTGATCCACAGTCTTGTCCCAGATGATGCAAGGATCTGCAGGCTTGTAGCCTTTTTCTGGTAGATGCCTCGAATAGCAACCAGATCAATCAGGTATGTTAAACACAGACATTCACTCTCCAACCAGAAAAGATTCAGGAATCAATGCACTCTGCTCCTACTCTCACCAGGATCAGAATATAAGCACGGATTCCAAGCTGTCACCTATAATGCAGTTATTAAGCTTTCTGGTGATCAGCAGTCTCCAGGAAATAATGTAACTGCACTCCTTCTCTCACCAGGAGAAAACAGAAGCACTAATCCCAAGATGACTACTGAGAGGCAGAAGGTGGTCTCTTTCAATAACTGGTGGTCTTGCAATAGATGCTTAAAAGTAAGATGAAAAAAATGGTTTATCCTAAACACTGCAGTGTGCACTAGAGGAGTTAGATGTGAAACTAGGTAACAAGTTTTACCTTTCTAAAAAGTTAAGTTTTAGTGGAGAGTCACTATTTTTAAAACAGCAAGATAGATTGAAAGGGGGGGGGTCATTTTTGTATTCTGGTACTATGGAATACAGTAGGATGGCCAACAAATTTAAATAGTTGAAAGGGAGTGATTTCACAAAATGATGAATGTGTGCTTACTCACACCAGCTAGTAAAAGTAGAGAGGAAATTAAATATATGGTCAAATTAACATAATGGGCAGGCAACTAGAAAGACAGAGTGGTTTAAGAGCACAACAGTAACCTTGTGGGAAGGTGGGAAAAATTTTTGTACTACTCACAAGAGACAGAGCTGTGGTCTCTTTTCAAGTTTTAATATGCAGTTAAAAGCAGAATTCAAGTAAAATACAGTGTAAAGAAAACAAATCACAGTATACAAAATAGTAAAAGGCAATAAAGTAATACAAAATGCAACAAATAAAAAGCAAACTAACATTTCCCTCACAGCAAACTGTAGCAGAGTCTGGATAAGCCTTTCCAGTAAAATTAATCTCCTGGCATTCAGCAGTAACACCTTGACGTTCAGCTGACTTGAGTTTGCTAAGTCGGCAGGTTTGTCAATTTGACATTGCCTAAAAAAGGCACTGGGGGGAGATTTAGCTGGTATTCAAAAGCCTATTGGGGAAAGGTGCAGACCATCCTTGGAAAAGCCATGTGGTCAGTTAATCATGTCCTCCTAAGTTGGGATCCCCTTAAAATGATGCCAGAAAGACAGCCAGTTGATGAAATCAATCATTTTTCTGCTCAAATTGTGGCATCATCCTCTGTGATGGAAATAGGTTACTCAATGCTAGGCTCATACCAGCTTGAGACACCGTAATGTCTCTCTTCATATTCTGTAATGTCTCTTCAAGAGGTATGCCTCAGGTCATTTACAGCTGTGTGGACTATAATGAAATCATACTGGCATCTGTGGTATAATGACTTGAGTGTGTGTGTGATTTGGCAGATTCTGGCTCCAGATTAGCAACTAACTATTATCTTTTCCGTGTTCAGCTTTAATAGAGGGGCATCAGTATATCTTACAATGGAGTCCCCTATGATGCGAGTCTGGAGAAGTTTGTGTTAGTTGTGTCTTTGGGCTTGAAGAGGCACGGCTTTGCCAACAGGTGGTCAAGCTGAACGTTGTTGCTTAGGAAGACTGCATTCACGTGCTGCAGCATATGATAGTCTATGAGTGTGTTTTGTACTATGTGAGATAGTTGTTGTGTGCATGGTTTCAGCAACCTGATGTGCTCTTGCATGCACGAGTTTAGCCTTCAGTTTCATTGTACAAGTCCACTTCTCGCATACTGTGTCTTCTTCTTTAAGGATTAAATGGTTGTCAGTAAACATGAGGCAATATCTGCATTGTGTCATGATGCCCATATAGACCAAGCTGGCTACACTGAAGTTAGGAAATTGCATATCCATGCTGTCCAATTCTTTGAGTAGTAAGCTACGAGGGGGTGGAGTATTGGAGCTAGAAGGCCTTTAAGGGTACCTTGATGGTGCAGACTAATAAGGGTGATTTAATTGGGCAGCTTATGCTAAACAATACTAAATTCTACTAACTTAAATATTTACACAATACTGAAGTCTACGTGTATTGCCAATTGACACCCAACTAGCTGTTCTAAGCTTGTCAGCACACTACATATTTGCTCTGTATTAATGCTTGACAAGGTACCATTTTCTGGACCATTTGCTAGGGAGAATGTGCTTTCTAGATGTTTACTACTGTACAGGGCATTGCTACCCCATGCAAATGTACCAAATGTACAGCAGCACATAAAAAACAAACAAACAAAACCCAGAAAACTAACTAATAAGCCCTCTGGCTAGTAAAACAACTCCAGTACTATAGATTTACTGCATTATCTTCATCTAATATTACTTCAGTTATCCACCGGAGCATTGTTTCAACTCTCCTGGTGAGTTAAAGTAATTGTGTTTGCATTTTATAATTTTATAATGTTATTTTCACTTCTAGCAAATCTTGCAAATTAATATGCTTGACTCTGTTTAATCTGTGATCGTCATACAGCTGCTATTATATCTGGTTATTCAAATAGTTCTATATAGGTTTTCTCTCCAGGCTGCAACTGAAAAGGGCAAAGATTAAAAAACTCATATGGGCATGTTAACAGTACCTTTTTTTACTTAGAGGGAAAACACAGAGAATCCTACTGTTACATCTTGTGTTGCTCTTTATTGGAAATCTTCAACACTGAGGATCAATCTGACCTGTATGACTATAAAACTGGGGAGGAGAAAGTGACTTTCTGATTATACACAAATTTATGCAACCAAGCATGTTGGGAGATATTAATGGTATCCCTTATCTTTTTAGTTTGTGGGTGATAAGGAATTTTTTTTAGATTATAAGGTCAATAATAAAGGACACAAACCTTTTCTGTTAATTACGAACCATCAGTAGTGATGAGATGGTAATATGCCTGTTTAAAGAAACTCCATACTTTAAGTAACTTGGAATTTCATTGGTTAGCAGAGAGCAAGATTTTGGTAGATATGATCTAACAGTACTAAGACATGCTAGGTATAACTATTCGCAGCTCCACAAAGTCTCCTCTTCAATTTTTTTCTGTTGGAACTAGACAAACTTTCAACTTAAGCACTTAAGCCATTCATTTCTCAGCCCGGAACTTGCTCAAAACTCATAGCAAGCACTTATAAAGTCCTAGCACTAGACCTCCCCCTTATACTGTACAGAAGGACAAGGCTCTCTATTCGACCTTACCAGCCATTCAGTAAAACAGTTCACTGTACCTATCCAGGCATGTCCAAAGGGCAGTTTCAGGTGTACTCTCCAGCCCAACTGGTGAATCTGGGCATTTTGAGGCAATGTTACAACTGCCTCATGTACACAGACAACCCTCTCCTCCTACCACCAAACACTAATACATGTGAGAGATGCAACTATACAGCCAAACTGCAGGCTAAGCTCTCTCAGCCCCAGACTGGATCAGACAGTCAAGAGGAGAAGGGAAATACTTGCATCACACCACCAGTCTCACACAGATCCATTAAACCAGCACCGGCAAAAAACACACATAAATACACAAAAACACACTCGGAGGCTCTAAATAAAAATCTGAAAAACCAACAGAGACCTCCAAAGCAAACATCCAAGCAACCTCCACCCCCCCCCCAACACAAACCATGACACACATACTTCACAAAACCAGTGTGCCACGCAATCACAGCCCTTAAGGCAAAATAACATACCCAACACACTAGTAATACGTGACTCTATAGTTAGGCACACTGATGTCCCACTCACTAGGCTGAACAAGGAGAAGGTTACTGTTAGCTGCCTGTTGGGGGCCAGGATCCACCACATAACACAAGCACCCAGGTCACTCCAGAACAAGTACAAATACAGCACCATCATTGTCCACCTTAATGTGAATGACCTGAGCCGTACCTCCCTGGACTACATGAAAAGAGACATGGAAGAGCTCTCTGATCACGTAGCCCAGGCTGGTATGACCCTAACACTGAGTAGCATCCTGACCTCACCAAGAATGATACCATGGTATAAAGAAAAAAATTAACAATTTCAACAATTGGCTAAGTTTCAGGTGTCATTCAAAGGGGATCCAGTCCGCCTGGGATGACATTCTCGAAAAGCCATGCTGCTTCGCTAGAGATGGCTTGCACCTGTCATCCTTAGGCTTTCGAATACTGGCCAAGGCTCTTGCCACCCCCATAGAGCCTTTTTTAGGCAAGGCTCAAAAGATAAACCCACTGCCGTAAACAGCACAAGTAACAAACAACTGAGGGTAATGCTACTCAATGCCAGAAGTCTAAACCTCAAAATGCACACACTAGAGGCACTCTTCAGTATGGAGAAAATCGATATATGTGCAGTAACAGAAACCTGGTTTAAGGTTCCACAGAACACCTCAGCACTACCAGGCTACAACTCATACCATACAATTTGGCCACAGAACCTGGACCGAAATACAAAAGGTGGGGGCGTATCCATATTCACCAAGGATACCCACACCTCCAGGTTAGTGGCACAGCATGATGCTTCAGAGATCATCAACGTGCAACTAACAATGGGCAAAACTGCAATTCAAATTGTAACTCGCTACAAATCACCCACCATGTCCCAGGACCCCCATTCCATGTTTCTGGAAACACTGGGAAACATAAAGGTCCTACCAAACACTCTAATATTGGGTGATTTCAATTACCCAAACATTAACTGGGAGAACTACTCAAGTACTAACTCCCTTGCCCAACATTTCCTAGAATTTATAAACTCAAATGCCCGGGATCGACTGGTCAACACTCCCACCAGAGGTGACAACATATTGGACCTGTTCATCACCAAAATGGTTGACCGGTGTTCCATGCCAGAGGTCAATCGCTTGCTGGTTAGATCTGACCATAAACAAATCACTTTGGATATCCACATTCCGCCCCCATCCCCGAACAAGGAAACCACCATTAAAAACTTTTCAAAAGTAAAGTTCACGTTACTTAAGACCAATGTGGAAAGATTCAAAGCCCCCATGCTAAAGGATAATGCTATCCAAGCTACAAAATCCTTTACTAATGCATTCTATGAGCACCTACAAGAATGCATGGATTGTGCTATCCCAAGCAAAACCAAGACTCACTCCTCCAAGAAAAGAAAACCAGTCTGGTGGACCCCTGCTATAAACAAGCTATACAACAGAAGGAGAAAACTAGTACAGAAAAGAGTAAAATCCCAAGAAGGGAAGACATCCCTGATCAGTATCAGCAAGAAACTATGATCCCTCGTAAAATCATCCAAGGCAAGCTTTCTAAGAAAAATTGTCAAGGACTCCAAAGATAACCACAAGGCATTCTTTAGCTATGTCAAGAATCTAAGTGGCAATGCTCAGATCTGCTCGAAGTTAGTGCAGAATGGCACAAAATACACTGAACGGACCGATATCGCCAACATCCTGGCAGACAGGTTCAGTGCAAACTTCACCCCCCCTCTCACCCTGAAAAGGGCCCATAACCATACCAGAAGAATGTAGAGCCCCTGAAATCACAGACACTCAGGTTAAAACAGCCCTCTACAAAGCCAAAAACACAGCATCAATGGGACTGGACGGTGTCCCAGGCTGTGTCCTACATGAGCTGAAAGACGAACTAACCCCTCACCCAAACACACTGTTCAAACTCAGCCTCTCCACAGGCTAAGTACCCATAGAGTGGCACACAGTAACGGTTATTCCGCTCCACAAAGGTGGAGCCAAAAAATACCCTGGGAACTATTGCCCTATAAGCCTAACTAGCTTGGTCTGAAAGGCTATGGAGTGCATCATCATGGAACTCATTAACAGAGACATTGGAAACCTCCAAATACTGGACACTACCCAGTTCTGCTTTGTTAAGGGCAGATCATGCCTCCTAAACCTGGTGGACTTCTTTGAGACAGTTACCAAGGCTATAGATGAGGAAAAGTGGTACACACAGCCTGCCTAAATTTTGCAAAGGCCTTCAACACCATTCCCCATTCTGGTATTATAGACAAGCTCACCAGCCTGAACATAAACGCCTACATCACAAGATGGGTTGTCAACTACTCATGGAAAGAACCCACATGGTGAAAGTTGCGGGAGCTAGGTCTGATTCTAAACCAGTTACAAGTGGCGTTCCACAGGGCTCAGTCCTAGGACTCCTCCTGTTCAGCATATACTTCTCAGAGGTACAGGCAAGCACATGAGGACTATGGCTGACCAAGTTCGCAGACGACTGCAAACTAGGAGCTATAATTGACTCTCCAGCTGACACAGACATCCTCCAATAGGGTCTCACTGAGATGGATACCTGCTGCCAAAATCATGGTCTCAAGCTAAATGCCAAAAAGTGCATAGTCATCCCCTTTGGAAAAAACAATGTACCCACAAACTACCCCATAGGTGGTAGTCCCCTAAATATGGAAAATGTAATAAGGGATCTGGGGAACAAAGTAGATAGCAATCTCTCCTTTGATAATCACATTGCCAAAGTGGTTAGAAAATCCTTCTATGTGGCCCACCTAATCACAAAAGCATTCGCATCCAGATCAAAACAGGTCATTGTGCCCCTCTACTCATCACTCATCAGATCCATCATAGAGTACAACGCCCCATTTGGGATGTACCTTACAAGACACCTGCAACAGCTGGAAAGACAACAAAAGTACCTCACCAAGAAGACCACTGGCCTCAAACAGATGCCCTATGCAGCTCGACTGAAGAAACTCCAGCTGTACTTGGTTGCATACTGCCTACTCAGAGGTGATCTCTGCCTGACATACAAGGCCATGTCCAACCCAGAACTGATGGACATGCTCCACCTAAAGAAAACCTTATTCCCTCGAACCACATGCTCTAGGGATCTAAAACTCACCACAACAATAAATAGGACATGCTGGAGGGATAGATTCCTGTCCCAGAGATGTCCCATGCTTTGGAACAAGATTCCAATCTACATTAGGCAGAGCTCCTCGCTAACACTCTTCAAAATAAACCTTGACGAGTGGATGGGAAACAGAATGTTTACCCCGTGTATCACTTCAGTGGCTCTGCTGGACAGAAGCACACGGAACTAATCTAAGGGGGCGGCGAAAGCTAACACATTCTGGCTAGGCTTATAAATGCCTTCGGGCAGATAGTCTAGTACCTACCTATGAACCTACAGCTCTGCATATCTGTTGGTTGAGGCTAAAAGTCAAATGTATTAAAGACCTGCTGGGACAGTAGACTATGGTTTGTTGTACCCCAGCCCACCATACAGCATGTATACACATTTATTTATCTATTTAATGTATCTATTTAATTAGTTTTGGTTACCAGGGTAGAGTACTGACTCATTCTTCTTCTCTTTCGACTGCTCCCGTTAGGGGTCGCCACAGCGATCATCTGTTTCCATTTCTTCCTGTCCTCTGCATATTGCTCTGTCACACCAACCGCTGGCATGTCCTCTCTCACCACGTCCATAAACCTTATCTTAGGCCTTCCTCTTACCTGGCAGACCCATCCTTAGCATCTTTTTCCCAGCACATGTCCAAACCAACACAATCTCGCCTCTCTGACTTTGTCTCCAAACCATCCAACCTGAGCTGACCCCCTAATAGACTGATTCCAAATCCTGTCCATCCTTGTCACACCCAGTGCAAATCTTAACATCTTTAACTCTGCCACTTCCAGCTCTGACTCCTGCCTTTTTATCAATGCCCACATCTCCAAACCATACAACATAGCTGGTCTCTTGTAGACCCTTCCCTTTCACTCTTACTGGTACCAGTCTGCCACAAATCACTCCTGACACTCTTCTCCACCCATTCCACCCTGCCTGTACTCTCTTCTTCACCTCTCTTCCACACTCACCATTACTCTGAACTGTTGATCCCAAGTACTTAAACTCATCCACCTTTGCCAGCTCTACTCCCTGCATCCTCACCATTCCTCAATCCTCCCTCTCATTCACACACACATATTCTGACTTAGTCCTGCTGACCTTCATTCCACTCCTCTCTAGAGCATATCTCCACCTCTCCAGGGTCTCCTCAACCTGGTCCCTACTCTCACTACAGATCACAATGTCATCTGCAAACATCATAGTCCATGGGACCTCCTGTCTGATCTCGTCTGTCAACCTGTCCATCACCACTGCAAATAAAAAAGGGCTCAGAGCTGATCCTTGATGTAATCCCACCTCCACCTTAAACGGATCTGTCACTTCCACTGCAGACTTCACAACTGTCACACTACCCTCGTACATATCCTGTACCACTCTTACATACTTCTCTGCCACTCCTGACTTCCTCATACAATACCACAACTCCTCTCTAGCCACCCTATCATATGCTTTCTCTAAGTCCACAAAGACACAATGCAACTCCTTCTGACCTTCCCTATATTTCTCCATCAACAGTCTCAGAGTAAACATCACATCTGTAGTGCTCCTTCCCGGCATGAAACCATATTGCTGATCACTTATCATCACCTCCCTTCTTAACCTAGCTTCCACTACTCTTTCCCATAACTTCAAGCTGTGACTGATCAGTTTTATCCCTCTGTAGTTACTACAACTCTGCACATCACCCTTATTCTTAAAAATAGGTACCAAAACATCCAAGATGTCATTAAAAAGTCTGGTTAAGAACTCCACTGCCATTTCTCCTAAGCACCGCCATGCTTCCACTAGTATGTCACCTGGACCAACAGTCTTTCCATTCTTCATCCTCTTCACAGCTGTCCATATTTACTCCTTGCTAATCTGTTTCACTTCCTGATTCACTATCTCCACATCATCCAACCTTCTCTCTCTCTCATTCTCTTCATTCATCAGACCCTCAAAGTACTCTTTCCATCTGGTCAACACACTCTCCTCGCTTGTGAGTACGCTTCCCTCACTATCCTTTATCACCTTTACCTGCTGCACATCTTTCCCAGCTCAGTCCCTCTGTCTAGCCAGTTGGAACAGGTCCTTTTCTCCCTCCTTAGTGTCCAACCTTTCATACAACTCTCCATATGCCTTATCCTTAGCCTTTGCCACCTCTCTCTTTGCCATGCTCCTCATCTCCTTATACTCCTGTCTACTTTCTTCACCTCTCTGACAATCCCACTTCTTCTTCACCAGCCTCTTCCTCTATATACTCCCTTGTACTTCCTCATTCCACCACCAGGTCTCCTTGTCCTCCTTCCCCTGTCCAGATGTCACACCAAGCACCTTTCTAGCTGTCTCTCTTACCATCTCTGCTGTAGTTTCCCAGCTATTCGGTAACCCTTCACTGCCCCCCAGTGCCTGTTTTAATCTTCCCTGTACTCCACCTCACAATCACCGTTTTTCATCTTCCACCATTTGATCCTTGGCACTGCTCTCACACTTGTCCTCCTCTTTTTGATCACCATCATCATTCTATAGACCACCATTCTATGCTGCCTAACTACACTTTCTCCTGTCACCACTTTACAATTTCCAATCTCCTTCAGACTAGCCCTCCTGCACAGGATATAATCCACCTGTGTGCATCTTCCTCCACTCTTGTAAGTCACCCTATGCTCCTCCCTCTTCTTAAAATACGTATTCACCACAGCCATGTCCATCCTTTTCGCAAAATCCACTACCATTTGACCTTCTGCATTCCTCTCCTCAACACCATACCTGCCCATCACTTCCTCATCCCCTCTGTTCCCTTCACCAACATGCCCAGTGAAATCTGCTCCAATGACCAGTCTCTCACCCTTGGGTACACTTGTCACTTAATCCAACTCACTCCAAAATTGTTCTTTCTCATCCATCGCACACCCAACAGCGGAGCATATGCACTAACAACATTCATCATTACACAATCAATTTCCAGCTTCATAAACATCACTCTATCCGACACTCTTTTCACCTCCAAAACACTCTTGGCATACTGTTTTTTTAGGATAACCCTTACCCCATTTCTCCTCCCATTCACACCATGATAGAACAATTTGAAATGATAGAGTACTGACTAAACCTGACCAATTGTTGTCAAAACCCAGGTAACGTGTACAGTAATAAGTTAAAAATATGCAATATGCTAACATAACACAATACACAAGTAAACAAACAAAAAGGAAGCAGAGATATGTACATATTTACAAGGAATATTTACAAAGAAGTTTTCTCATGATTGTACAATGCCTAATAGTTTTGTTACAAATGAAATAAAATGGGTATTGAGGGAAAGAGCAGATGTTGAGTATATCTGTATAGAGGGAAGTATGAACAGTGGAGAGGGTAGATGTACAGAATACAATGAGCTGAAATAGTACAGTGATGTAACAGAACAGTAGAAGATATAAAGACAGTGGGGGGCCAGAACAGCAGCAGTGAATATGCATTTAAATATTTGAGAAGTTAGGTTATGGTAGCCAAGGCATTCAATGGAATGAATTTTGAATGTACAAGCATGGCAGTTAGGTGACATGGCTTGTATTCAGACATTTGCACTTAAATTTCATACCAGATGTATTGCATTCCTTTGCCCATGCTGAGCCATCACAAGTGGTGGCAGTGACTTCAGTGAAATGGAAGTTACCCCAGAATGGGTAGCCAGTATGCCATAATGCACAGCTTGTTAGGAGTGCAGGGGAATCTACAATGCAATCCTGATCAGAGTATGTATGTGTGTGAGGGTGCGTACGTGCCCACTCATCAGTGAGTCATACCCTGGCCAAGGACTGGCCTCAGCAAACAATTCTTGTTAATCCTCTTTAGGTGTTATAGTCACTAGTGTGCTCTGGGCATACAAATACATAACAAGCCAAGTGAATGTGGTCACCCCACATTCCTCATGATGTTTGCACTTCTGAAAGCTGTAATCCCACAGATAAATATGAAACACCTACCTGTGGCAGTGTTTCCCTGTGTCCGTATGCTTGATAGGCCAATGAAGGACAGAGGCAGTGAGTAACAGAAGCACCTGTGCACTGGTACACAGAATGGCAGTATGCCTAGAAAAGTCTGGGTACTTATATGTCTGGTGTCCATGAGAGATATGTGGCATCTAAACACCCTCAGAATAAGTACATCCCATGTGTGATACCTATCATATCTGCATCACCATGCAGGGATGTCAGAAATGAGTCTTCCTCAGTGAATGTGGAGCTTGACAGGGGACCACCCACTGTTACTGTCTGTTCTACTGCTATATTGCATGTTTTCCTTCATGTGCTTTATAACATGTCATTTACATGCTTCCAGCATCATTGTACAGTTTATTTATTTATTGCTCGACATTTCATTATCGGGAAAGTCCGGCTAAGTAGAAGTAGAAGTGAAGGCCCAGTGAAAAAAACTCCAAATTATTACAAAACATTATAAGAACAATAATTTTACAATCTTCAAAAATAAAACAAAAACATCTACAGTTTAAATAATTATAACAAATTAGTCATAATCTAAAAACATTCGTTAAGAATCGATACAAGGCATATGATAATCATTTAATATTTAGAGAAGTTTTAAACAGTTTGTACAGAAATTAAAGGTAAATTAGTACAATACAAAGAGGAACTGCAATAGGAAGTGGGGGAAAACAAGTTCATGGTACATTTAGAGAGAAAGTCAGGGAACATAATTAGACAGCAGTAAGGAATAAGTGAAGAAGGGAAAGTAACTAGGTATAAGGAATGAAAAGGTACTTGTTCACATTTAGGGATATGGGATATCCTAGTTTTGAGCAAGAACAGAGCCAGATTTTAGCTAGGAAGTCTTTCAGAGTGGTTTTGAAAGATGTGAGAGAGGGTACAGACCGGATATATACAGGTAAGGGGTTCCAGGCCTTAGCAACCTTGTACAAGTACAGACTGCCCTGTAGACTTGCTAGGTTTGCTGAAAAGACAGGAGTTTTTGGTCACTGGATCACAATGATCGACTGGGAAAATAGTTGTGTAGAATTCTTTTTAGTGCTGGACAGGCAGAAGAATGCTGGATAATTTTATAGGTGGTGAGAAGTTGTGTATATGTTAGTTGATGGCAGTTCTAATCAATTTAAGCTTTACAGTGCTATGCAGTGGTGAATTATGAAAATGGTATGTGCTATAGCATTGCTGAAGTTTTAATTTTTGTGAAGCCTGGAGTTTAGTAAGGATGGGAGCTCCATAAAGAAGACTGGGGAGGAGATAAGTAGTGGCAAGTGTAATTTTGTATATGCAGGTCGAACATAAGATTATCATCAACTATCACCCCTAATATTTTGCTATGAAGTGACTTCAATGGCTGTATTATCAAGAGAGAGGACTTAAATTTTGTTTTTTCATGAAGAGGAATTTGGGGAAAAAAGGAGTAGTTTGGTCTTTTTTGGGTTTAGCATGAGTTGCGAGTTACAAAGCCATGTTTCAGTTGCTGTTAAAGCTTCCTGAGTTATTTTTTGGTTTACCTTGTTGTCAGATGTGGTTAAATCTGCTATATCACTAATGTATTATCTTCATATAATTTTTTTTCCAAATTTCTTCCCTTCTGTAGGTCATTATGGCCTACCTGAGCCACAGGTATGCCATATACAGCCTTCCGCTGCCCTGGTTGAGGCTGAAGTTGAGGTTGATAGATAGATACAGGCATATAGATGTATATAATTTAGGTTCTTTACCCACCCAAAGAATAAATATATACTCTCTCTCTTCCTTCAGTCTAATTTAGTACAGTTTTCTTGCAGTGTGTTCTGCTTGCTATACCCCTTTTCTTTACTTTCCTGTACTCCCTTTTCCACCTCTTTTAATGAATCTATAAGGTGTCCAGCTTGCTAAGCACCCACTCGCTGCTCCTTGCTACTCTCTGTACTGTCTTTACTTCCATATGCACACCAGCATCATGTGAATACAGGTGATAGATCATGCTATCTGCTGTATTTTTCCTTGTTCTCAGTCATTTTGTTTAGTATGACATGAGACAATATGTTCGGCTTTGTTCACAGATGCTATGCTGCACTGCTCTGCTTTCTTTACCAAGCAACATCTTCACATTGTCTTCTTCCCCTGATGCACAGCTGTCTGATTACAACCTGTCTTTGTACTTATTTCTTCATTAATGTTTATGTATCAGTACTCTGCTGTCTGTATGTGTGGTGTTAGCTCTATGTCATATTAATGTGCTAAACTATGAAAGCAGCAGGTATGAGCAACACAACATGAGGTACAGCACTGACAATTTGTTTTCATTTGATTAATGTATACAGAATATGGGAATGGTACAAATGTTATGGGAAAAGTATGTGATTTGTCAGAAACATAGCTAGGTTATCTAGTGCCTACCTCAAATAAAAGTTGAGAAGCCAAAAAAAAAAAAGTCTTTCAGAACTGAAGACCCCCCCCCCCACACACACACACACACAAACAAAACAAAACAAACACACACACACACACACACACTGTTCTGTACTCTGAAATTGCACAAATGGATGCTAGTGTTAAATCAATGCACAGTGAGTGCTTCAGGGATGACAGCATTGCAGTATCGGCAGTATCAGTATTTATATGTCAGTGCAGGTGCTATCATACAGCAGAATCAAACCTGCTGATTGCACCTCATGCTGACAGCTTTCACCCAGAGTATCTACTCCCTTCTCCCCACCCCAGCTACTGCTCTGTGATTTGTGAAATGACAACGCACAACTGTTATAAACTGTGAATTATGACCCTGCTATATTATGTGATGGCCTGGAATGAATGTTGAACTTTTGTGGCTTATTTTTAAACTTACTAGATCCCAGTAAAGAGAGACTATTATGAAAAATATTATGCACTTCATGATGTATGCATGGAACAGTCTATGTGCAGGATAAGACCAAGGATGTATGGTTATTTTTTTTAATGTAGGAGTTGTTCATTTTTATATTTTATTTGGATCTTGCTGCTAGGGACACTAAAGTTTGGGTTTATTAGGGTACTGAAGTTATAGTAATGTTACCTGATGAAAAGGACAGTATCTTGTCTACATTCTGTATGTTTATTCTGTATATATTATACTGTCCCCAGTGTGTTGTACTGATGTTATTACTGTCATGTGTATGGTGGTATACTGTTAAGGAGTTTGTTTCAGATATGTAATCTCTAGTGCATGCGCATACTTTAGATAAAAGACTGTAATTTACAATTCATATGGGAATATATTCACATTTTCATTACTTTAATGTTATTGAATACGTGTAGTTCAAAGCTTTTAATACTTATAACAAGTATACTTTTTTAAGCAGCAAAAAATTGCATTATCAGTTCAGATGTGCCACACTGAGTTCACAACTGATGGCCATGGGTAGCTTTTGCCCTCTTGGAGTTGGACTGAATATCTGTTACTAATAACAAAGATTGTACTTCTTTTGCCTACAGCATGCAACTAACGAACTGTGGACTTGACTCTTGCCCCATTAGACATATGATATACTGGCTAGAGGTTCAGGGTCCAGTTCTATGCTGGACTATCTCATTTGTACATGTTTTTTCCATCTATCATAAAAGCAGCACTGGTTCATAGGCAAGTACTAGGCTACCTGCCCTTGTGAGCCATTTTAAGCCTAACCAATGTCCCTTTTTGTGCTCAAAATAAGTTATCATATCTGGATATACATCGTCTTTACCCATCCCAAGGTTGATAATTATATATTAACCCAATTTTTGTGGACTTTTAACCCAAATGATAACAACTGGGATCATACCATAGATAATTTGAGGGGACCAATGTATAGGATAAAGCATTTAGGAGCTGCCTCTGTCCATTAGTAGTGTAGCGGGCAATCATGGGGTAAATTTTCCATTTCCCTTGTAAAGTTGCACTTGAAAATGAACAAGGATGAACTTTGTTTATGTGGACGGGGAGTATGTTCTAAAACTGCAGTACCCTCTAAGAGATATACCCGTCCATCCAAACTGTTCCATTGATATTACATTCCGGACAAGGTGCTGTAACTGGATTTCCAAATTAACAGAAATAATACCAAAGGACCTACTTCAGCTGGGCTTTTGGTTGGGACAAGGTACTGAAACAGTACAACACAGTACCAGTAATATAAAGCAAGCAATTATTATAACACTGTCCTGATTTCTTTTTATATACATACATTACATATATATATATATATATATATATATATATATATATATATATATATATATATATATATATATACAGGATCCATATCACATCATAGAGTCATGCATTTTTATATCTGATACCAGTCATTGATGGTGGAATTCATTAAATTCAACCAGTATCTCTATCCATTCCTTGTTAGAATGTAAGCCAGTGACTTTCTGGCTTTCAGACAGTCCACTTGAATTCCCAAAGGTCACCACAAGGTGTACACAGTCTGCAGACATTGACGTAACTTTCTGAATTCATAGACAGCCCTACCACACTGCTTTTGCTCTCTATTCCTTCAGTAAGGTTACTCACGTTATCCGTGATATTTACACCTCCTGGTAACCTTTATGAATTTCCCCATCCTGTCCTCAGATGGAAGTGGATAAACAGACGGGTTATTAACTCACAAGCCATGTGGAACTACATCCATTTAGAGATACTGCTGTAGAGATAAGTTATAAAAGGAACCTGCTTCTTTCTCAGAATGATGCAGTTGTCTGTTTATTTTACAGAGGCTTAAGCACAGATACTTTTTGCGAATATCTAGTAATTAAGTTATTCTTGATATTTTATCCGACAATGGATTTAAAAACATACTGTCCACTATTCATATGTGTTTTTCAGCAACAGTGTTTTATAGTCCTGCCTTTAAATTTGTAATGCCACGATTAATACATTTGTGTGAATGCTATTTAAGAATGCATCACTGCATTGCTCTAGAGTTATGCTCCTAAACGGCTACACTCTAAAGCACTAATGAGAATAAGAGTCAGTTTATTTTACTGCAACTTTTGTTCCTGCTTTAAACACAGCAATGAGATAGCCCTGACAAGAGTCTCTAATGATTTTCCCTCATCAACGTATGAAACAGTGGTCTTAGACTGATTTGCCTATTAACTTCTCCTGTTAATCACGGAGGGCATTCGGGTAAGAAACTGATTCTTTGTACCATCTCATTTGTGGTTTTCTACAATGGTCCATTTTGGATCCTGTACTGTCCTCTGAGTTTATTTTTTCTTTGGAAGATATTATTCATGGGAAATATTTTCAAAGTTATAACACTGATGAAGATAAATACCTCAACCTTTCACTCTGACAAAAAATCACTTGCAAATGATTCTGAATGCAAGCCTCAATGCTCAGTACTTCCAAGACATCTGCCAATGTTATTCACACCCTTCGCTGGAATTACTATGCTCCCAAAGACAAGGAACCACCTGTCAATTAATCCTGTCATTTCCATCTCAGAAACAATGCTGTTATAAAGCACCTATATTCCAAAGGAGGATTTCACCTGT
This sequence comes from Protopterus annectens, assembly GCF_019279795.1. NCBI lineage: Eukaryota > Metazoa > Chordata > Ceratodontiformes > Protopteridae > Protopterus > Protopterus annectens. The sequence continues at coordinate 176,387,933 of NC_056729.1, read as the reverse complement.
GTCAGTGTCTTCCTGCCTGGACTTTAAATCCCAGTAGTTAGGAATACCATAGAACTTGACTGACTGCAGACTGTGCAGAACTCCACGGCCTAGCAATGTGTTTCTCAGTGACATCATATAGCTTTCATTCTCCACAGTCTGCAAAGGATGTCAGACTACCAGATATATATATATATATGTATATATATATATATATATATATATATATATATATATATATATATATATATATATATATATATATATATATATATATATATATATTCACTTTATATCCTCAAAATACTGAAATATCGAAATTCAGTATTTCAAAGCTATAAAGTTGAATTTTTGAAACCATGAAAACTCAGAACCGCGAAATTCAAAATCTCGCACACCGGAGATTTTGAATTTCTTGCTTCTACTGCAGACACGCACACCATCCTCCTCACACACAAACACAAGCTCTCTACTACATAAAAGCAGGGGGCAAGCCTCCCCACACCCACCCTACTTAAATATTCTCACTCCGAGGTTGCACTACACACAAACACACACAAAACACCACCACACAAGCTACATTCTCCTCGCACACACACATCACAGCAACAAAACACACTGACACACACCACAGCCCCTACTCAAAACCCTTAACACACACACACATACACACATACACACATCACAGCAACAAAACACACTGACACATGCCACAGCCCCTACCCAAAACCCTTAACACACACATGCATTTACCTGAATCCATAACCACAGTGAAACCTCAGAAGTGCGAAATTCACAACCGCCGGTATTCGAGGTTTGGAACTTCGCGCTTCTGAGCTTTCGTTGTTCTCAAGATTCCACTTTATGGGCTCGAAATACTGAATTTCAATATTTCAGTATTTTGAACTTCAAAATTAATCCATATATATATATATATATATATATATATATATATATATATATATATATATATATATATATATATATATATACACACACACACACACACACACACACACACACACACACACACACACACATATATATATAACAAATTACACAACTGAACAGTATATAGAATGTTTTAGAAGCACAGTTTACAAACTTATAGATTATGCAAACAAACTTTATGTTTCTGTGTAGATCAAGTCAATACAGTACAATGCAATATATCAGATCTTCATATCCATGCATTAGAAATCTGCTGTACCTTACAGTTTTATAACTGCTGTTGCTTGTTAAAATATCTGATGTAAATAGTATGCATGGAGGTTAGTAAGAATAGCTGGTGGGTGCAAGGGGATACAAGGGGAGTTGCATTAAAGCAAGCAAGAGTTCAAGATTTTGTTTACCTATTTACAGTGCTAAGTTTATATTTAAATGAGTCATTGTCTATTAAAAGCACTCTCTAACATTATGTCTATTTTATGTCTTTATTATGAAACTGCTTACTGAAACATACAATGCTCCTTGTCCACTGACACTTATGTCTGTATATATAAAATATTGGTTCGCTGAAATTTATGTCTGTATATTGAATTACGTTAACCATCTTTTTCTGCTAAAAACAACAATCTATATCTGTGTCTTACTGTACTATCTGCAATTACTCCATTACGAAGCAGACATTTCTTTTGCTTAAAATATGTTCTTAAGATTTTGACAATTATTACAAATATGACAAAATTTGAAATATAATATAATATAGAATTAAAATCATATTTTAAAGAAAGAATTTTTACAATATGTACTATGATCAAAAATGTAATAAACAAAATAAAAACAAATATAAGAATTCTAAATAATCTAAAATGCTTAAATATATGAAGAAAACAATTCAATAATGGTCAAAACATTCAACCATGGATTATTCTTTAATTTTTTACGATAAATTCTTCTCTCTTTCACTATAGTTTCTTTAGTTGCTGTGTCATTTAAAAGAATAATAAAATCTTCAAATTTTGACTCTGATGAAGTTTTCTAGTTCCTTGTGATAGTTTTCCCTGACATCACAGTGAGCATAGTCCAAGTTAAATAAGAAAAGTTTTTGAGTTTTCTGTTTCCTGTATATTAAAAAGGACCATTCACTTTGTTAATACGAAGGTATTATTACATAAAGATTTAACAAATTCTTGAACTTCTACTTAAATTGTGAACCATAAAACATGTGTGACCAATTAGCCTTGACATATTTATTATACCAACATTTATTAGTACTTTCTTTTCTCATTTTGGCAACCCTTACAGGAGTTAAAAAAAGTCTAAATACTATTTTCCAAGTAAATATACTCCAAAAAGGACACAAGAAGTATTTTTAATATAGGAGAATAGTTGTTTTTTTTTAAATTTTGTTCACTAAAATATAGAATACTCTTTAAAGATAAAAGTTCCACAATTTTTTATTTAAATTATCTTTACCTAGTATTGAATACAATTTGGAGATTAAATTATCAAATTCTCAACATTTATAAATAACTTCAAGTAAATGTTCTATCCATTCTGGAAGGTCAATGCAACTTGAGTTGGATATGAGACAGTACTTGGTTTGAAGTGATATTAACATTAATTGCAGATGAATTACATCATTAATACTGCCATTATATTCTAAACAAACAAATCAATTGATTCCATTGTAATTCCTTCAAAATAGTGGGAAGCATAATAACAATGTTGATTTTTGCAAACGTTAAGTATATGAACTGGTAATTTATTAATAAAATTTGATAACAAAAAAGGAATAAGAGATTGAAACAAAATTTATAATTCAAGTTGTTCAATATTATTTTCTTGAATATTTTTAAGATTAAATTTATATACATAGAATTTAATGGGGAATGTGTAGGGGCTTGAATATACTTACAAATATAAAACCAGAAAGGACTGTATAATTTAGAATTTGAGTCTAAACAGTTCAACTTTTTAAAATTAAGCAAATGAGAATGGAATATCTTCCAATTAGACACAAGTGGTATCTAAACAATTAAAAATCATTTTTACAATTACTGCCTTTGCATAAAGTTCTATATTTGGGAAAGTTACACACCCCATATTTCCATGGTCTGAAGTGATGACTTATACTTAATCTGGATTTATTTGGATACCATAGAACATTTATAAGATATTTATTGTTTTTGTTTCTTATTAATGGTAGTGTAAGAGATTGTGTTATATATAATAACTTTGGAAATAAAGTCATTTTAATAATTTGTAGTTTGTCTTCAAATGAAATGTAAATTTTATTCCAAGAATTTATTAAATTGGTTAATGAAATTATTTTACATAATTATAGTTTATAGTCTCTTCTGTATTGTTAAACATATGAATTCCTAGATATAATATATTAGTAGACTCTGCCTAATAAATGGTTATCTTTATTTATTGAATTACTCTTATTAATAATGAGATAATTAGATTTAAAACTATTAAAGTATTAATTAGACTTTTTTTATTTTTTACAATTTTCTCAAGTTCTTTGTATGTTTCAGAATAATTTTTAGTGGTTAAAAGGATATCATCAACAAATAACATCATTTTGGTATTATATTTTTGACTAATATCTAAACCTTGATTTTTTGTGTTCACATGAATAATAATTATAAGTATCCCAATAGCGAAATTAAATAATAAAAGGGAAAGAGGACATACTTATTTCATTCCTTTTCTTCAGTTTATAAAATCTGAAGTAAATGGACCTAATTTTACATTTGCTTTTTTATCATATAAGTAGCCATTAACACTTTAATAATTTGTGAAGGGAAGTCAAACAGATATAATGCTTTGAATAAATAATCCCAATTTAATGAATCAAATGCTTTTTCTATATCTAAAGCAACACATAAAGATTCATCTTGCCTATTATTCATCATGTCTATCAGCGTAATTAATCTTTTAATAATATCAGAAGTTTGTCTTCTGTGAATAAACCCAGACTGATCTAAACCAATTAAGTTTGGTAAAATCAGTTTCATTCTATCAGCTAAGATAGATATAAATACTTTATAATCTACTATGGAAAGTGTAAAAGCAACAAAGGAGCGACCAAGGCAAAAACAGTCACTGAGATGAAAAAAGTCACTGAATCCTTTACCATAAAATGATTTATTGAAGCAGAATGAACCATAAAAAGTGGTAAGCACGTTCGCATAGAGCTTCCTCAGACCAACAATAAACACAAAAGTATAAACATATTATATAAAAGAATTTGAACATCAGGTCCTCCAATCATGGATGAGTACCAATTAATTACCAATAAACCCTTAAAAACATACTACCATGACTACAAATACACAATACAAGACAGCATAAACAAAGACCATAGAAAACATATAAACATCTATACATAATATAAAAGAATAGACATTTCAAACCTAAATCGTTTTATGGTAAAGGATTCAGTGAATTCTTTCATCTCAGTGACTGTTTTTGCCTTTCTTAAAACAATATATACCCCATTATTTTAAAACTTCATAATTCTATTAGAATTGTGGTGTAGAGGGGGGAGTAGACAGGAGATGAACAAATAGAAGAATACAATAAAGTTATTAGCATAGCACAACAAATACTGTAAAATACTAGGAAAAAATCCCTACTTAAATTCAAGTGTAAAGATACAATTATGTGTGTCAGATCTAACTCATTAGGAAGTTCCAAGATTTTCCATTTATAACCACAAAAAGGTAAAATGGGAAAATCATCAGACAAGTTCAAAACTTATTATATATGTTGTATAAAATTAACTATTAGTATAAACAAAAGCATATAACATCTTTCAGTTACTGTTCTAAAACCATAAAAGATTGGTAGAACATGAAATATTGTCATTATCCTAAGATTAGCTCATTAGAACATATTAATTAAAGAGAATTAAAAATTGAGAATAATCTATATGTATTTAATTTTGTAATAACTATTGTCTAATATTAATGTAAGCAAATCTTCTTAACTTAATTTAAATATCAAATGTTAATGCATAGATGACAAGTCACAGAACCCATAAAAAGTTTCCTTAACATAACTTTGAATCCATATATTAATGACTGTATCACGGTTGTTAACTTCAATAGAATAATTCTTTAAGGTTGAATAACATAAAAATAATAATTACCATTTATATTTAATTAAAATAGGTTTACAAAACTAGTAATATCTATATGATTATTAAAGTAATAAACTATAATATTCTACAGAACTCGTGACATAAAAAATATTGTGAACATCCCAATTAACTTGCTGTGTGTCTTTTGATATTTCTACTTACAACAAAGCTTGAAACAAGTGTTAGAGTTTTCTGAATAAATTAATTATAAATTAGATGGAATAATACACTCTTGACCACTTCAGTGTACTGTCTATATCAAAGTAACATTACATATAGGATATGGGCACATCTATAATGTACGTGGAGCTTTGACTTCATGAGAAGAGGTGAAATCTGATTAAAATAATTACTGTGCATGTATCAAACTAATATCAGAAAGTTTATTGTTATTATAGGTTCATAGGTATGTACTAGGCTAATGGTCCCAGAGCAGTTACAAGCCTAACCCATAGGATTATCCTGGCATCATGCCACCTAACATTAGTTCCCAGTGCCTCTGTCGAGTAGAGCCAGTGGAGTGATCCCCGGGGTGAATTTTCTATTTCCATCCACTCATCAAGAATTCTCTTGAAGCAGGCCAGTGAGGTGCTCTGTTTGACATGTATGGGAACTCTATTCCATACCATGGGCAGTCTTTTGGTTATGAACCTGTCCCTCCACCATGTTCTGTTGATTGTAGTAATGAGGTTGAGGTCTCTGGAGCGTGTGGTGTGGAGGGATATGAGGCAGATATGAGGCAGAGAATAGTTGGAGTTTTTTGAGTCTGTCTATATAGGACAACTGTTTACAGCCTAAGATCAACTTTGTGAGGTACTTTTGTAGCCTCTCCAGTTGTTACAGGTGTCTAGTGAGGTACATTCCAAATGGGGCATTCTACTCGATGATGAGCCTAATGAGGGAAGAGTAGAGGGAGACAATGACCTCTTTCTTCCTAGATGCAAAACCCTTTGCAATGAGATGTGTCATATAGATGGATTTTCTGACCACAGTGGCAATGTGGTGGTCAAAAGAGAGGTTGCTGTAAACCTGTGTTACCAGATCTCTTATAACACCTTCTGTGTTCAGTGGACTACCATTGATGTGGTAATTCATGGGAACTGAGTTTTTCCCAAAGGGGATGAGTACACATTTTTTGGCATTGAGCTTAAGGCCATGGTTCTGACACCAGTCATTAGCCTCAGTGAGGCCTTTCTGTAAGATGTCAACATCACATAGGGAGTTAATAATAGCTCCCAACTTGCAATTGTCTGCAAACTTTGTCAGCCAGAGTCCCTTCGTGTTGGCCTGGACTTCAGAGAAGTAGATAACAAACAGGAGAGGACCCAGGACCGAACACTGTGGGACTCCATTCATGACTGGTCGGCAGTCTGACTTGACTGGTCGGCAGTCTGACTTGAAGTCAGTCACTTTCACATTGTGAGTTCTGTCTGTGAGCCAGTTTGCAACCCACCTAGTGATAAGGGTTGATGCCTAGCTTAGTGAGTTTTTCTATGATGCCTGAGTGGGGAATGATATCCAAGGCCTTAGCCAGATCAAGGTAGACTGTATGAACCACCTTGCCTTCATCCACAGCTCTAGTGATTGACTCAAATAAGTTGACCAGGTTGAGCAAACATAATCTACTCTTCACAAAACCAAACTGTGTGGGATCCAGAGTTTGGAGATTCCTTATATCCTTGTTGATTAGGTCCATGATGATGCATTCCATAGCTTGGCATATCAGACTCATTAGGCTAATGGGGCGAAAGTTCCCAGTGTCTGTAGTTGCTCCTCCTTTGTGGAGAGGAATGACTGTAGCAGTGCGCCATTTTGTAGGGACAAAGCCTGAGGTGAGGCTGTGAATCAACAGGGCACACAGGTGTGGTGCCAGTTCACTCTGTAGTTCATGTAGAACACAGCCAGGGATATTATCATGTCCCATAGAAGCTGTATTTTTGGCCTTGGACAGTGCTGTTTTAACTTCTGCAGCAGTAATACTGGGTGCCTGGCAATCTACTGGTATTGTGACTGGTCCTGGGGGAGGTGGGCGAGAGGTATAAAGTTGGAACGGAGTCTGTTGGCCAGTATACTGGCAATATCTGTTGGCTCGGTATAGGAGGTATCATTGTTAACCAATTCTTTACTGAGACAACTCAAGTCCTAGCTAGCCAACTACCTCCTAGCTCCCCTGGTCCTGAAAGTAGCACCCCTAGAAACCTACTCGCGCTCAGCTTCCAACAAGTCACCACTTCACTTATCCGTACCTTAATCAAAAAATTAAAACCCACTACACTTTCTGCTGATCAACTCCCTGCCGAGTACCTACAAAAATCAGCTGATGCTATTGCTTACCCCATCTCAATACTAATCAATCGAACCATAGTAGAAGCTAAAATTCCCACCATCTGGAAAATATCCTATGTAATCCCACTTCACAAAGGAGGCAGCTCTACTGAATTCTCCAATTATAGGCCAATAGCTATACTCTCTCCACTTGCAAAGATTATGGAAAAATGTATTTATAGACAACTCATGCACCACCTAATCCAAAATTGCCTTATGGCAGACACTCAGCATGGCTTCCGTCCTCATCACAGCGCTACTTCAGCCCTCCTAGCCTTTACTAACACCATAAACCATAATCGCAACAATAATTATATATCCTCAGCCCTCTTTTTGGATCTTTCCAAGGCATTCGATATGGCTGATCACCAACTTTTAATCCACACCCTGCAAACATTCTGTCTAGATACTGCAGCCCTCCAATGGTTTCAATCCTACCTGAATGGTCGACAGCAGGCTGTCCTCTGGCAGAACAAACTCTCTAACCTTCTACCTAACACCCTTGGAGTACCACAAGGCTCTATAATAGGGCCCTTGCTGTTCTCTATCTTCATTAACAACCTTTATACTGTCATCCCAAAAGTCAGCTGTATCCAATATGCTGATGACTCTACTCTGATTTGCTCAGTCACATCTCCAGTAGAGTTATGGTCAGCTACCCAGACCACCTTTAATACAATAGAAAACTGGCTTTCTGAACATCATCTGATCCTAAATCCCCAAAAAACTAAAATGCTGTTATTTTCACCAACACGTAGGTCTACCGCTTTCACCTTTACCATAAAATCAAATGATGGCACAATAATCTCCCCTGACCCATCTACAAAACTATTAGGTGTCATCATAGACAATAATCTAAAATTTGACCTGCATGTTAACCAAACTATCAAAACCATCAATAAAAAAACTAGGGTCACTTTACAGAATAAAAGCCTTCCTAACCCCTCCAGCTAAAATTGCCATAGCTCACTCTCACCTTCTGTCAACCCTTCTGTATGCATACCCTCTATTCTCGAATTTAAACAAGACTGTCCTTAACAAACTCTCAATTTGCTACAACCACATTGACAGGTTTGCCACTGGGCTGCCTTTTAGGACACATCATTGCATCAATCTAAATCAGCTTGGGTGGCTTGAACTACCCAGCCTAATCCAGTATAACCAACTGATTATGGCCTATAAAATCCTCTATAATCTGGACAATACTCCTACACTTAAAAATATTATCACCCCCTATAACTATCCTAGACTGCTTCGATCCTCTAACAAACTACTAATTCAGACTAGCAAAATTAATAACACAGCCTGTGATTCTCTCTTTGCAAACTCTGTAAGTAGATCCTGGAACTCTCTTCCAGCTGATATTACCTTACTTTCCACCTTAGGTCAATTTAAAACTAGACTCAAACAACATTTGTCACTTAACTGGCTATGTCAATGTATCAAGCCTGGCTAACTCTCTCTAGAATGTGTAAAAATCTGTTAACCAGTTTACTGTGTAATTTAATTTAATCCTGACTTGTGCTCAGGATTAACTGTAACCTGTGGAACTTGTTTAACTTGCTTACTTATGTAATCTCTGTAAATAGACTGTAATATGTAATGCTAGTATTATGTAATGCTGTATCTGCTTACCCTTGGAGCTTTTCTCCCCGGGCCTCCGCTGAAAATGGACATGCATCCAGTCAGACTATCCCGGTCAACAAATGTAAAATAAAAAATAAAATAATTGTGCAGTAGCTCAGAGAAAATCTGGGTATTGCCATGGACATTCTTTACATAACTACATAAGGCCTTGTGGTTGTCTTTACTATCTGCTGCAATTCTGTTTTCATAGCTAGCTTTAGAGGATTTGATGAGGGATCTTAACTTTTTGTTGAGGCTGATAAGGGAGTTTTTCCAGTCTTGGGACTTCACCTTATTCCATAACAGTCTCTTCCTTCTGTTGTAGAGATTGTTTATGGCAGGTGACCACCAGATTGGCTTCCTTTTTTTGGAGGAGAGCCTCTTGGTTCTATTGGGTATGGCGAGATGCATGCATTTGTGTACGTGTTCGTGCAGTGCACTGGTTTATGATTCAGCGCTCATGCAACTATTCTCCATCTGCATGGATGCCGTGAAGTTAGCCACCCCTGTTTTTAGGATCCCAGAGTTAGCTTTGGAGAAGTTTTTCATGGTGGTTACCTTTAAGGGGGGGGGGGTGGATTTCCAAGGTGATTAGTTTGTGGTCGGGTGTAACCAGGGAGGAGTTGACAATTGGTGTAGAGCAATGGTCACCTATGTTAGTAATGACCAGGTCAAGGATGTTGCTACTACTAGTGGGGGTAAGAACGAGCTGGTCCAGGGCATTGGAATTAATGAATTCCAGGAAACGTTAGTGAAGTGTATTGGCACGAGTAGTTTTCCGTGTTAATGGAGGGGTAGCTGAAATTCACCCAGTATGAGAGTGTTAGGTTGGAAACTAATATTCTCCAGGGTGCTTAGTGAGTCTTGGGACACGGTTGGGAACCTATAGAAGGCTACAACCTGAATCTCTGTCTTACCCATTGTTAGCTATACCTGAAGTATCTCTGATGCGTTATGTTGGGCTACCATGTGCGCATCCTTTATGAATATGGAAACACCACCACCTTTGGAGCTTCAGTCCAAGTTCTGGGGCTGAAAGGTGTGGAATGAGTTATAGCGTGGTATAAATCAAGTCTCTGTTACAGCACAAATGTCGATGTTCTCCATTTTATGGAGTACTTTGAATGAGTACATTTTGAGATTTAGACTTCTAGCATTGAGCAACATGACCCTCAGACTGCATTTGTTTGTAGCTGTTACAGTGGTAATTTGGTCTTTGGAATACAGCCTAAAAAAGGGAGTATAGCAATAGCCTTGGCCAGTAACCAGAAGCCCAGGGGTGACAGATGCAGGCCATCTCGGGCAAAGCATTGAGGTCCGTCAATCATGTCATCCCAAGCAGACAGATATTGGATCCCTTTGGAATGACACCAGAAACTTAGCCAATTGTTTAAATCAGTCATTTTTTGCTTATACTGTGATATCATTCTGGGTGGTAGGATGCTGCTCAGGGCTAGGGTCATACTCGCCTGGGCTACATAATCCAAGAGCTCCTCCATATCTCTTTTCATATAGTCCAGGGAGGTACTTCTCAGGTCATTCACACCCACATGTACAATGACAGAGTCATATTTGTACCTGTAGTTGAGGGACATGAGTGCATGTGTTATGTGGCAGATCATGGCACCAGACAGGCAGCTGACTGTTACTTTCTCCTTATTCAACCTAGTGAGTGGGACATCAGTGTGCCTCACGATCGAGTCACCTGTGACTAGTGTGTTGGGCATGCTGTTTTGCCTTAGGGGCTTTGGTTGAGTGGCATACTGTTTAGGAGAGTTAAGTGTCTCATGATAAGTGTTGTGTTGTGGTGATTGAGTGCATTTCTGCCTTGGAGGACTCTGCTGTTTGGGTAGATTTTTATTGAGAGCCTCCATGAAGGTGGGTGTGTGGTTTATGTTTTTATGTGAAGGCAGTGCTGGTGTGTGTTCTGGAGGGATATGTATTTCATGTGGTGTGGTGCAAGTGTTGACCTTCTCCTCTTGACCAGCTATTCCAGTCTTGGCTGGGGAGTGAGTGGCTTCCAATTTGGATAAATAAGTGCATCGCTCGCAAGTAACAGTAAGAAAGTAACAGTTCAAAATGAACTAACCCCCCATCTCAAATCACTATTCAAACTCAGCCTCTCTACAGGCTATGTACCCAAAGAATGGAGTACAGCAACAGTCGTACCACTCCACAAAGGTGGTGCCACAACTGACCCTGGGAACTATCACCCTATAAGCTTGACTAGCTTGGTCTGCAAAGCCATGGAATGCATTATCATGGAGCTTATTAACAGGGACATTGGGAACCTCCAGACACTGGACCCCACCCAGTTTGGCTTTGTTAAAGGCAGATCTTGCCTCCTGAACTTGGTCGACTTCTTCGAAACAGTCACCAAGGCCATAGATGAAGGGAAGGTGGTCCACACAGCATATCTGGACCTCTCTAAGGCGTTCACCACCATCCCACACTCAGGAATCATAGACAAACTCACCAGCTTAAATATCAACCCCCATGTCATGAGATGGGTTGCCAATTGGCTCTCAGACAGAACCCACATGGTACGAGTGGCAGGCACCATGTCTGACTCTAAACCAGTCACAAGCAGAGTCCCAAAGGGCTCAGTCCTGGGACCCCTCCTGTTCGGTATATATTTCTCCGAAGTACAGGCAAAGGCGGAGGGACTGTGGCTAACCAAGTTCGCAGATGACTGTAAATTGGGTGCAATAACTGACTCTCCAGCTGACACAGACATCCTGCAAAAGGGTCTCACAGAGACAAACACCTGGTGTCAAAGTCACGGCCTCAAGCTAAAAGCCAAAAAATGCATAGTAATCCCATTTGGGAAAAGCAAAGTACCTACAAACTACCACATAAATGGGAATCCACTAAGTACAGAAGAAGTAATTAAGGACCTGGGTACCCAAGTAGATAGCATGCTCTCCTCTGATAACCACATAGCCAAAACGGTCAGGAAATCCTTCTATGTGGCACACCTGATCACAAAGGGTTTCTCATCCAGATCCAAGCAGGTGATTGTGCCCCTTTACTCCTCACTCATTAGGCCCATAATAGAGTACAATGCCCCATTTGGGATGTACCTCACTAGACACCTGCAACAACTAGAAAGACCACAGAAGTACCTCACTAAGGATTAAGGGCTTTAAACAATTACCCTATGAAGCATGACTAAAAAAGCTCCAGCTCTTCTCAGTCGCTTACCATCTGCTCAGAGGTGACCTATGCCTGACCTATAGGGCCATGTCAAACCCTGAACTAATGGACATGCTTCACCTCAAAAAAACGAGATCCTTCAGAACCACTTGTTCTAGCGACTTAAACCTATGTACAACAATAAACAGGACATGCTGGAGGGATAAATTCCTGTCCCAGCAACTTCCCCCACTCTGGAATAGAATCCCAATCCATATTCGACAGAGCTCCTCTCTGACCCTCTTCACGAGAAATCTTGATGAGTGGATGGGTAATCGTAAGTTCTACCCTGGGATCACTTCAGGAGCCCTGTTGACAGAGGCCCAGGTTACTAATCTAATGGGGAGGCGAAAGCCATCACACTGTGGCTAGGCTTATAAATGCCCATGGGCAGATAGCCTGGTACTTACCTATGAACCTAAGTCGTAGTGTTGGGAGGTAAGAGGAGAGGGTTGTTAGTGTACATGAGACAGTTGCTACATTGCCTCAGGATGCCCAAGTTCACCAGGTTAATAGGAGAAAGCACAGGGAACTGACCTTTAGATATGCCTAGTGGGGTGGGAATTAATAATAAGTACTGGAGCTGTTTCCTTGTAGAACGTTTAGTGCTGGTAGCACTTTTGTGTGCTACAATAATTGCAACAAGAAGTCTGGTAAAGTGCTAGACTAATAAGCTAGTAAAAGTGCAGGAGAGGAGAGAACTAGCAGAGCTAAGAAAAAAAATTGAAGAGCAGACTTTTTGGCACCACTAAGAGGCTTACAAACAGTCCTGGATACAGCAAATCTGTATTTCAACTAAACTAGTTACAGGAAAGGTGAGAAACAAGTGCAAATGCAGGCTTATAAACCAGAAAGTTGAAAGAAATAGTAAACAAAGAAGAAAAACACTACTTAAATTGTGGCACATACAATGTGTAACAGAAATCACACATTACCACCTATCATAGCAATATATATATATATATATATATATATATATATATATATATATACATACATATATATATATGTGTGTGTGTGTGTGTATATATATATATATATATATATATATATATATATATATATATATATATATATATATATATATATATATATATATAAAGACGAAGTATTTCATACTTTGATGGTAAACTTTAAATGGTTCTAGTGGTATAGGACCTATTGATCATGGTCCTAAAACTATCGATTTCTATTCATGTCTACACATAATATATCTTAGATGGCATTTCTATGCGCATATATGTAGTGCCACAGCATTACATATATATTTTATAAAATTATAAAATATATTTTCATAAAACTATAAAACATTTTATAAAATTTTTATCCATGGACTTAGGTCATTACAATAATTAATATATTTGTATCGTCCTCACACTTCGGTTTTGCAAAGGTTTTATGAAAAAGATTCTTATATATATATTTCCATAATACTAGTGTGGAGCAGTGAATTTTAATGCCTTTATATGCATTAAGTAGTTTTCCTGCATTGAACTTTATGAGCAATATAATTCATTTAAGTATATCAATGTTTTTGTATTCATAGATTTATTGTATTTTCTATACATTTTTATATTTTTGTTTATGACGCTGTCTTGATTCGATAGGATATGAAAGCTATATTTGATCTTTTAATTTTGTTGGAATATAATTTCACGTCAGACCTTATAATGTAGTTAGATTATACTGTACTGTTTCATAGAAGTGTTAGTTAAGAAACACTTTAGTAAACAACTATATGTTGCCATTTGTCATATGAGTTGGCACTAATTTAAGACGGTTTGAAGTGCGAGGGTATAATTTATTTTGACTGATATTGAGACTGAATGCCTAGCGATGGATATAGTTACTAATGTGGCAGTGGCAGCATTGTCCGCGAGAGCGGGATGTAGTTTGAGCGCTATGCTTTGGGTGAAGCTAAGAGTTCACGTTAACATAATAGGTATGAGGATGTACTTTTGAATGCTTAATTGAGCTTTACTTGATTGATTAACAGGTGATTGATTTATATAAAAAGTCATGATTGAAAGAATTTTTGAAATTTAATGGTCTGACGAAGCTTATGTGAAAGCGCTTACTTGTTGCATGCCTAATAAAAATCAGCGTTCATTATTTTTAAACAAAGTCTCTACGTTTGGATTACTTTATTATAACGGCACATTAGTGAAGTGATAACTCTGGCTTTTGAGTTGTGCTATGGTTGCCTCTTAGCTAATATATCTGGACTTTCCTATATATATATATATATATATATATATATATATATATATATATATCTAGTGTATAATTTACTCTGATATTGCTATTACCTACTCTATTAAGGGGTGGAATATACTGTTGGCACCAGTATAAAAGCAATAGAAGTAAATGCATAATCATACATTCTGCTTAACAATTGTAAAAAGGTGGAAACATTATTGGTTTGTTTTTGAAGATGCTTACAGTATTTACACTGTTATCTCTACTTCTACCTAAGCAAAACTAACTTCTGATAATAAGGAGAGAATAATAAGGAGTTATTTTTGTAGCTGCTTACAGTAAATATGCCGTTATCTGTTAAAATGAAGGGAACAACAGTGTTTTCTTTTTGTAGCTGCTTACAGTATATACGCTGTTATCTGTAACTGGTCAGTGTAAACTTATCTTGCTTCGCGCTTGTGTAGCGCTTATGTTTAAATACAATACGACTGCTCTTAGATGCTACATAACACCAGAGCAGACTAAAAGGGAAAGGACTGAAACTGAATATTAGCCATCATATAGTACTGTCCTGCACTCATAAGCTAACATGTCTGTTTGTCCTACATCTGCCATAACATAGCATTATATTATTGTGTTTGAATGTCTATAGAAAAGATTACATTCTGTTATAATGTATGTACCGCAGCAACACCGGTCAAATATCTCCTACACTTGTTTTGATTATTACAAAGCCACAGAAAAGCTCACGGTAGTGGTGCAGGCTAGCCTCATTAAAGTGCAATTTATTAATTTATATCACTTTTAAGTGGAGAAGCCCTCTCCTAATGTAACTCTCCTCCCTTGCAACTTAAAACAAACACCGTAATAAAAGGGTGCTCTCCTACTGGAAGACACCCATTCCTTGTGAACCCTCCCGACCTGCTCATATTAAAGAACTACCCTCCCTCTGTCTATCAAGAAACCTAAGAGAGGAATTGCAAGTGTAGGTTACAATTACTTAATGAATGTTTGTAGAAGTGCTTTATGCTTACTGGCTTCCACAACTGCACGGACAAAACAAACTGCCAGCAAATAAAATAACCTTTGTATTTAGATATATTTTTCTCCCCACTTTAACCACTAGATGGCAGCAAACCCTTAAATACCTAACCTACTAATGAGCCCCAAACAGAGAACCTTACTTCCAGCTATCCCTCCTAAGCTGTTCCTACCCATTCCAAGCTACACACAGTGCAAACCTGCACACACTACACTACTGTTTTATCCTCAACAGCCATATTTAGGCAATCTGGCAATTGTAACAGTTAAATTCAGAGGATTTCAGTAAGTTTGACCTACTCGGGGCTAACCACAAGCTATTCTGCTGTGATTGACTGTTTTTCTAGCAAAAACGGGAGGCATTCATCCCCGCTACGCTCTGGCTCACTCTGCTCCCCTACCCTATCCCCATTCCCACCCACCCCACTTCCATTTCCTTTATACCTAATCACCACACCCACCCAAATTCCCTCCCACCCACAATACCCCTCCCCAACCAATCAAACCTACCATCCAAGTAAACCATACACACCTTCTAGCAACAACTGTTTACTACACCCCACACTACCCTCTTCCAACACCTCCTACTAAACACACCTACACCATATCACCATCCCAACCCTCACACACTCATCTCCTACTATTTACCATTTGCATCACTTCCCTTACTCTAACTACCATTACCAATTACCAAACACCACTTACCTACACACTATTCATCCCTTACAAAGGAACATTCCCCAATACTCCAAACCCCATACCATATTTACAACTAACCCCATAAAACTATCACATCACCATAATCCACCACCTCAAACACAAGCTATGCCTATCAAATAACCAAACCCACACCACTCTTAAGTACACAAAACATATCAACAAACTAGTCAAACTTTATGTATACCTGAAAACAGCACTAGTATGCTGCAGTGACATACTCCCCAACCCAGGCCCACTCAGTCCAGATTGACCAATCCCAGACCTAAATACAACTCTACTCCAAAGGCCCACACACTCACTCCTCATCATACATCTAAATATTAGAAGGATCCTAAATAAGGTCCATGACCTCCATGCCTTAATCTCCTTCTACCATCCAGATATTCTCATTCTGACTGAAACCTGGTTTATGCTCCTAATTCAAGATAATGAAATCACAGCACCAGGCTACAATATAATCAGAAAGGACAGAGTAGGAAAAAGGGGTGGAGGAGTAGCAATACTATATAAAATCCACCTTATCTCATCTTCACCTTCAACCCAGTGCCAACCAAACTCATAAAAAAATTACCCCAAAAACGTAGGCCAACCTCTACAGCTGCCGATAATGTACCTTCTGAATATCTGCAACTAGCAGCTGAAGCAATAGTCTACCCTGTCTCCATATTAATAAACAGATCTATCTCGGAGTGCAAAGTACCCCATATTTGGAAAATATCACATATTACACCACTGCACAAAGGGGGTACATTTCTAGAACTTAGCAACTATTGGCCCATAGCTATACAACCCCCCCTATCAAAACTTCTAGAGAAGGTTGTCCACAAGCAACTGATGAAGTACCTCTTAGAAAACAAATTACTATCCACTCAGCAACATGGTTTCAGACCCTCCCATAGCACCACCACTGCACTTACATCATTCACAAATACTGTCAATAACCACAGAAACAATGGACTGCTAGTATCTGCAACTCTCCTAGACTTATCCAAAGCCTGTGACATGGTCAACCATGAAAAACTGCTTCATACACCAACTACCCTAAATCTTAGCTTCTCTGCTAGTTCCTGGTTTAAGAGCTACGTAGATGGTAGGCAACACATTGTAAAATGGCAAAATCAGCTCTCTCCTGTACTGCCCGTCTCGGTAGGGGTACCCCAAGGCTCCATCCTGGGTCCTCTACTCTTCACCCTATTTACTAATCAACTACCATCCACCATACCCAAAGCACCAATAGTCCAATATGCAGATTATACCACCATAATCTGTGCAACCAACTCCCTTGACCACCTCCTCTCCCTAACACAAGAATACTTTTCCTGGCAGAAACATGGATCACTAATCAAAACCCCATTCTAAACACTGCCAAAACGAAATTACTCCTATTCAGCCCTCATAGATCTCCACCCTCCTCAGCTAACTTTTCAATCTCCTCTCATAACACCACCATCACACCCAGCAGTCACACCAAACTGCTAGGCCTCGAAATTGACAATATCATTAGATTTAACATACATATTTCTCAGACCATAAAAAGAGTCCACAGAAAAATGGGTCTACTCTATCACAACAAGCAGTTTCTCATCAGTCACTCTAAGGTTACCACAGCCAGGTCACACCTCCTATCAACCCTACTTTACGTCTCCCCCGTGCTTACTAATCTCCGAAAAACTGAGCTCAACAAACTAGATAGCTGTTACAATAAAATAGCCAGATTCGCCACTGGATCACCTTCTAGAACCCACCATTGTGAAAGCCTCATAAAACTCAACTGGCTAGAACTCCCCTTGACCCACCAAATCAACCAACTAGCCCTTGCTCACAAAGTGCTACATCATCCAGGCAACACACCAGCCCTGCAGCAACTACTCCAGCCTTACACGATTACCAAATCCCTGATATCAAGTACCCAACACCTCCTTAAGGTAACAAACTTTAAAAATGAGGCAGGTAGATCCATTTATAGCCACTTTATCTCCAAAATCAGGCCAGCCCACATAATAAATAACTCCACCACCCAATTCTAAAAACTACTCAAAACACACTTCCTGGATCACAGATTATGTACCTGTACTACCCCTGTACAGTTACTCAAATGTCTCTGTCTCCAGCTACTAGAGTAACAGCTTATCTACTGCTTTTGTAATGTCTGCATGGGATAAAAGTATCACTGAACACTGTAAAGAAACTTAAAGGACATAACATGTCTCTCGTGTAGAAATGAGTTATGGAATTTATCTACTCTATCTTCCTGTCATACTTGCTATTAAACACCTCTATAACATCTATATATCAATGTAGCCTGTGAATGTTGGCAAATACACTCTCTGGTTAACTATCTTATATGTACTATATTTCTATAAGAAGTATCATAACTGTGTACTCTATATATTTTCTAATGAACCTTTTGTTTAACATGTCTTTCTCTTGTTAATGATTTTACTGCTCTGGAGCTTTTTTCTTGGGGCCTCCACTGAAAATAGATATATATCCAGTTGGACTCTCCCGGTTAACAAATGTAAAATAAAAAAAAAAAAATATATATATATATATATATATATATATATATATATATATATATATATATTTTTTTTTTTTTTTTCCTATTTTCTTTCCTTTGTTTTCTGTTTTTCTCCTTCACCATTTCTTTTGTGAAAATTTGTCAGATGTGCAATCAAACCTCCAAAACAAGAATGAACGTGCCATACCATAGATATGACAGTGCTTCAGTAAAAAGCATACATTTTGTTTCATTCAAGCTCACAAGTAGGAATATCAGCAACACACTGCACATTCAACTGTCTAAATAAAAACATTAACAAATAGAAACAAAATATAATGTAACCAAAAAAAATGTATTCAACAATTCATATGAATTTGTGTAACCTTTAATGTTCTGTGTTAGCTGCTGCTTATGGTGCTTACGTAATTTTAAATGAATTTTAATCCAAAAAAGGGTTTACTTTTCCTAGTACATGTAACAAGGTACATAATCTAATATATTTCTGAACAGCATAACAGCTATTACAACCTCTCCTAGCTAAAGATAAATGTTCTGAAGCAAAGAAAGAGTCAGAAAACTTAGTATGATATATAAACACACTGTGTTTCCTCGCTCTGTTTGAATAAAATATATTTCAGATAAGTATGCCACTAAACATGCACTTCTTCATACTTGCACATGCATTCACACATTATATATATATATATATATATATATATATATATATATATATATATATATATGCATATATACACTCACACACACAAACACTCACATACATTCAAACACACACATACATAAAATGATCGGTGGGAATTTATGTATGTAGCTTTCACTATAAAGCTGACAGTAGATACTCATCAGGCCCATCATAGAATACAATGCCCCTTTTGGGATGTACCTTACCCGACACCTGCAGTAACTGGAAAGACCCCAAAGGTACCTCACAAGGAGGATCAAGGGACTCCAACAGATCCCATATGCTGCCTGGTTAAAAAAACTCCATCTCTACTCAGTTGCATACCGCCTACTTTGTGGCGATCTATGCCTGACATACAAAGCTATGTCCAACCTAGAATTAATGGACTTGCTCCACCTTAGAAACTCTAAATCCCTTAGAATCACGCGCTTGAGGGACTTGAACCTCAGCACAGAAATAAATAGAACATGCTGGAGGGACAGATTCATAACCCAGAGGCTCCCTTCGCTCTGGAATAGAATCCCAGTCCATGTTAGGCAGAGCACCTCACTGACTCGCTTCAAGAGGAATCTTGATGAGTGGATGGGAGATTGTGGGTTTACTTCTGTGTCACTACTAGACAGAGGCACAGTAAACTAACCTTAAAAAGGGCACAGCAAACTGAAATCAAAGGGTGGTGAAAGCCAAACACACTTGGGCTAGGCTTATAAATGCCCCAGGGCAGAAAGCCTAGTATGAACCTATTAATATGTTATTTAAGAATTCAGAAATCCAAGCCAACTTTTAATAAAATTCACTGTCTTTAAAGAAATGCTTGAGTAACATCTCAGTGAGCCATGGTATCTCACTACAAATCATTTGCCTGACTTGGAAATTTATACACGTATAGAAATATACTGGCCAAAATAACAGAACAGTCTTATTTTTATTATGGTATGATTACATCCTGACTGTCAGCACATTTTAACCTGGAAGACAAGTCTTTGTCAAGGCACTATGCGTGTCACAGAGATATAATATGCTCCACCTCAGTCAAGGCAAATCTGCAACCCCCCCTCCCCTCACACGTCCAAATGTCCCATGCATTGGCCCTGGAATGAGTCAGAGACTGAAAGTACATCCCTTCATTTCTTCCTTTTCCTTTTAAAAGCAAGGCTTCAAAACACTTAGATGCAAAGCCAATAACACGAACATCGCAATAGAAACTGCACTCCCTCTAAAACATTCACTCATTAAAGCTCTTCCTTAAGCAAGCACATCAACAGCCAATCAGCTTCAACAGTTCTTTTTAGAATCTAACTGCTTAATACAAGTAATGGAAGAAAAAAGCATTATTCTGTAATATGCGCCAAACGCCAATGCTGAAAGAAAACACATGGCAACAGCTCAACACAGAAGCTCAGATCATCCCATAACTAAACAATCCATCCAAACAAAGCCACCAAAAGCAAGAAAACAAAACACACACACACACACACACACACACACACACACACACATGCACACACAAACTCATTTTCACAATCCTCTCATCCACAAACTCCCCAAACGCCAAAACAAGAAATCATCTAGCACCATATCAAAATCTCTCAAGAACGTCATCAAACCATACTCAGTGATTCATGTTACTCCCTTCTTCCAAAAGCATAATCCACAGCACTCGGGAACAAAACCTAGCAGGACTGGAATACACAACCCTCATCAGCAGTCCTATATAAAGAAGAAGCAACAATAGAAATCAGTAGAAGGCCCTCCTACTTCCTGTTCCATTTAAATCATACACAAAGAGATAGCAATAGAGAAATGGAAGTCCATAAAGACATCTAAAAAACAATTTGTATCTAAGCATTACATTTATTCAAAACACTCTATTTAAAAAGAGAATAAATTAAAAGATGCCAAAATAATTATATGGAGAGTAGATGGGAAGAAGGAAATAATAAATTTACTTAGAAATAATAAAGAATAGCAGCAATATAATAGTAAAAAATGAAAGGAAAAGAAAAGTATCTTAAGGTATAAATGAAATAATATAAATAATATTCTAGTAAAATTTATGATGAATAGTCACCAATTAAACAATTCAAAATTTAACTTATATGTGGTAAAAGCAAAAATTATAATGTAATTGATACCTCATTTAGTAATTATGTAAAATACAGTACAGTGATGACTCCATACTATTTTTGTTAGATGTAGCTTTGGAAAAGTCTGTTTGTTTTTTTTTTGGTTGGTTGTTTGTTTTGTTTTTTTGACATCAGACCAATTGTCCTTTTCTGATAATCTTTTAGGAGCAGAAAATCTAATCCATGTCTTCTGAAAGAGAAATATTATTATTTTTTTAAAGAAAGAGAATGTTTCTTCAATAGTGGAATAAGTTCTAGTGCCAGAAGACAGCTAAAGTCTTACTTTTGCAGCAAAGGCAAGTTGAGCTTTAATGCTGTTTTGTTTAAGAAGTTTAATAAATGGTCAAGTTTTCTTCCTGATGAATAATCATTGTCAAATCTAATAGTTTATTGCACAAACTTTATTGGAGCTTTTGACCAAGCATAAGGATCAGTTCTTTGTCCAAAGCGGATAGAAACTTGACTATAACAGATCTGGGTTTAGATGTAGTATTAGAAGTGGATGCTTTGCAAATAGATCTGTGTGCTCTTTCTGTGCCATAAGAGAAGCTTTCTTGTAGCTTAAGTACCTTAGGAATCCAAGCTGTTAAAGAGACTGTATCATCACCTTCTGACTTTTCTAGCAGACCAAAAATTCTTATACTGTTCCTTCTCTTTCACTTTTCCAAGTTATACAGTTTCTCCATCAGCCAGGAACTGGGATTTTTTAGTGTTGCTGTTTGAGATTCTTTTTCTTTAATTCTTTTATCAATATCAGTTAATGCACATTCAATATCTGAGACTTTTGATGGAAGCTGTTGAAATAAGTCTTTAAAAAATATTAGTTTAAGACTGTTTCCCTTGACTTCTTGAAGATTTTCTTGGAATCCATCTATTTTAATAGTTAATTCTTGAAGTGTTATCACCAGATGTAATTCCTTCTTAACAGCAGAATCAGTACGGTTGTTCTTTGAGTTACTCATCTTTCAGTATAAGAAATTATTCCCTTGAATAATATGACAGGACATTTTCTTTTAACCCCCCCCCCCACCCGATTTTAGAGTTTGACAGAACAAGTACTAAGAATATAGAATATAAATAATATTATCATTTAATAAGTTTTCCTGTCAAAAATTGTAAGATACTGCAGAGCTCGGAAAAAAAGATGTTAAATCTGTGCCATCTTGGCTCTGCCCCACTAATACACAGTTTCCAAAATGCAATTGAATGACGTTTCTGTACTATGTATAAACCTTTACAAAATGTCTTTATTCACTAGGCTAAGTATATTGTAAAATGCTGTTTTTTTCCCTGCACTATTCACTTGTCTATGTATACCCTTGTCATTTTTCCTACAAAATATATGTCTTTATCAAATATATATCAAAGGGAGTCTGTGCCCATTGAGACTTTCCAGGTCAACAAATGCAATAACTAAATAAATAAATCTCTTCAAATTCTATAGCTTTTCTCCATTTATTTAGTCGATTTTCATTTTTTACTCCTGCACTTGCAGCATGGTACTGATCTAAGCTGCTGCTATTTAGTGCCATTTCTTTGATTTCCTAAACTAATTCAAAGTGCTCATTCCTGTTTTCCCTCTATTTCCAGGTCTTGCAGAGTTTGCTTTCATCTGTAAATCTGCTGTCATTTCAAAAGCCTAGAGTAGCTGGGTAAACTATAGAGTGAAGTATGTTTTGTACTCTATAAAACAATTTAGCACTTAGGTATATTTCTTTCTTTTTTAACTTTGATCCATTTTATATTTCAGAGTTACACCATGTAATATTTTCTGAGCCATATCTGTTGGGATTAATGGAGATGGAATGTGTAACATTTTCAGGTTTTACAGTTTGTCAAAAACATTTTTACTCTTTTAAAAGTTGAATTTGAATTGTATTTATTAGTTATGGGTTTAATCTAAATAAAGATTTAAAGCTGACGGATGGCTTTTAAGGGTTTTGGGAACAAATGATTGGCAAATGTCACAGGACTTGTAATTGTAACCAGCCGCTAGACAAAATAAGCACTGTTTGTGTGTGCCCTTATCTGGAATTTGTCTTCCACAAGCACTTATCTCAGTGCGGACAGCCGGAAAATGATCGAAAACAGGTGGCCGAAGTCGAACAAACACCGGATTTCTGAGACTGGTGATCGGATGTCTGAAACTCACTGCAGCAGAAAAGCTCCGAGTTGGGTATGTGCAGACATTACATATATAGCCTACATCAGTTTATTGCGTCTACATGCAATGTCACACATACCCGTTTCTAAGACTTTGGTATACTGGCCGGATGTCCAGTGCTACTGGCAGCAACTCCCTAAGGTTATGAATACTGCAGCATGAGAATAGAAGGACATCAATCCTTTTAAGCAACTTAGTGTAAACTCAACATTAGACTGGCTTCAGAGTACTGAAATACCTGGCTTTTACATTTTATTCACCATCTCTTTAGGTGATTTCAGTGTACTCTGATTACTGCTTGTTTTATGTCCAAGATATGCCATGCTTGTATTTATAAATGTATTTAATTATTTATTTAACATTTGTTTACCGGGAAACTCCATCTTGGAATTAAGCCAATTTTCAGCAGAGGCCCAGGGAGAAATTCCCTAGATGCATGTCTTTGTAAAGTGGGAGGAAACTGGAGCACCTGGAGGAAACACATAGGAATGGAGGGAGGACATGCAGACTCTGTACAGAAAGCACCCCTGCCGAGACTCAAACTAAGGCATCAACACAACCGCTGCACCACTACGTCGACTGGGGAATGGTTGTACAGTGGACCAGATAAATTTATCACGACCTAGTATGTGTGTTTAGACTTGGTGTTTTGTGTGCATGTTAAAATGCCAGGTTTTTGTGATATAAAAAATGAGACCACAATAAATTATTTCAAAGCTTTTCCCACCTTTAATATGACCTATAACCTGTACAATTCAATTAAAAAACAAATCTGTTGGGGGGAAATATAAAAAAAATAAAAAACATACAATATGCTGGTTGTAAGTGTGCACACCCTTAAACTAATACATCTTCAGAATGTTTGACTTGCAATAAATAAGACAGACACAATTAACCTGCATGCAATCACTGCTTCTAATTACATGTATGTGCTGAAGCAGAAGCTGTACTTATGATCTAAGGCTCAGAGCTGGGTTTTAAGGGGAAAAAGCAAGAAAACTTCTCATAGAGTGACTATTGCACTAGTGGAGATGTGCCCAGAATGTTAGGTTTCGCATCCATGATAAAAGTAGCATGAACTTCCTGTGTGGTGAAATTATTACCAGTGGAGCTGTTATGACGTTGCATATGTGTGCATGCTGATTTACACATGTATACATTTCAATTGGTAAGCTCACTTGCACAAGTACCTATTATTAGGGGTGATCAGACATCATTGGTTTGACTGATTTTATCAATGCTGACCTGTATGCAAGCATTAGATGAGGAAACTAAACACAGGATCAAATAATAAAGCTTGTTAGCATGCTTTAGCCTTTAGCCTTGATCTTCTGTTCTTTCACAAGGCATTCAAATAAATCATGTCTCCTTGGGAAAACAGGTGAGAGAAGGGCTCATTTAATGACTCTAGTGCTTAAGATCACCAGCCCATTTCAAAATGACATACGTATACACTTATATGCATGTGAGTAGCAAAGAGTTCTTTTTAATCAAACAAAAAAATGAATGCATAAAAGATTTTAAAAAGAAAAAAATAAGTGTTGATGTCAATTTTACTATTTATAATTTCACGGATGTTCATGTATCGGATGAATTTTTCAATTTATTTACAAAAGGTCTTCAATTTGTGCCTTCCAGGCCATCATATTTACCGAAATTACTCATTGAACTGAAATTATTTGTCAGAAATTTAAATTTAGCATTATATTTCAAAGGGCAACCTGCTACGCATTCCGTTCTTACCAGAAGGAGTACTTTCAACCCCTCTACTCATCCAACTTTAAAGATTTTTGAAGAAATGGTGGAGAAAGCTTTAAGAGAGAATGCTTTCACTAACAATACTCATAGTCACGACAATTTCAATTTGCAGTCGCAAGAAATTGTTCATATGTTGAGGAACGAAGGAATAAGGGTAATGAAACCGGATAAGGGTGGGGGGCTGGTGTTGATGTTTCACTCGGATTATGAGAACCACATGCACAATCTGTTACAAGATACGGAAATTTATGAAGCTATTTCATTAAATGAACTTAATGTGGCCCTTTCAAAACTGAAATTTCTGTTGGAGGATCATCTTATGCAAGGTGTAATAGATGAGAAATTATTCAACTTTTTAGCAGTACCCAAAACCAGAACCCCCGTTCTCTTCAGCATTCAAAAGTACATAAGGGGCTTGACCCGCTCAGTTTTAGACCTATTGTTGCAGGAGCAGGGGGAATTACAGAGCCCCTAAGCAAATTTGTAGATTTTCATCTTAAGAAGTTTTCTCCACTTTGGACTCTGTCTGTAAGGACTCTTGGGAATTTTTAGCAAGCATCAGTCCGGCGTTTTTTGGCACTGATTTACTTCTGGCTACAATTGATATTAAAGAACTGTTCCCTAGTATCCCTCACGACACAGGAATTGATTGGTTCAGTGAGATTTTGGCCTCAGAGTCAGGTTTGAATAACAACTTAATTAATTTATTAATTGAATTTATGGGCATTATTTTACAGAATAATTTCATCTACTTTAATGGCAAATTTTTTCGCCAAAGAAAAGGTGTAGCTATGGGTGCCCCCTGTGCCACGGCCTACGCTAACATTGTTTTGCACAAATGGGAAAAGCATTTTGTCCACACGTCCAAGTGGAGTAAAGCCATAGTATTTTATAAAAGATACCTGGATGATATCTGTATTTTATGGCAAGGTTCAAAGGACAGTTTTTTGGAATTCTTTGATTATATTAATAAGACAACACACTTCTTGTCTTTTACGTTTGAAATTAGTGACACTACCCTTCATTACTTGGACATTTTACTCACTAAGGAATTGGAAACTAGTAGTTTCCAAACACAAATTTATAGAAAGAGCACGTTCTCTAACTCCTTTCTGCATTTTGATAGTGGGCACCCTTTTTACCTCAAAAGGGGCATTATTAAAGGTCAACTTATTAGGGCGTCCAGAATGTATAGTACTTTGGAGTTATTTTTTATGGAGGTTGATTTTCTGAGAACATTATTTCTGGAAAGGGGTTATCCTTTGTGGCTTTTTCAAACCACACTTTCAGATATTTTAGAGAAAAGAGACTCTCTCTATCCTCCTTTATTAGGAGCAGGTTTACCACTGCCTTCACCCTCCAATAAACAGGAGCTTAGTGCACACAAAAATTTTGTTTATACTTTTACTAGTGATGCAAAAGAGATAGAAAGTATAATACAAGCATTTTGGCCGATAGTCTCAATGCATGAGGACATTGGTTTATATTTGCCCACAACTATTAATTTCACTAGAAAAAGGAATATTAATTTAAAAGGCATTTTTGAGCAAAATAGTAATAGGACACATTCTTTTAGTAGTAGCGTTTCGTGCAAAAGGGCTGGCACTTACAGCTGTGGTAGATGCAATCAGTGCTCCTTTATTTTGCAAAGTGATCATATTTTTATTCCTTCTAGAAGATTCACTATTAAAACACATGGGCATTACACATGTTCATCATCAGGGGTGGTTTACCTTGGCATTTGTGGAGGCTGTCAGAGTTTCTATGTGGGCAAGATGGAGAGAATTCTTAAGCGTAGAATCAATGAACATTTGTATGAGATCAAAAAAAGGAAAGAAACAAATGCGTTTTATAAACACTCTCTGACTTGCCCACAGATGTCACTTAAATTCTTCGTGCTTGAAAAGGTGAACCCAGATCCGAGGGGAGGTGACTGGGAAACCAGACTCAGCATGAGGGAACTGATTTGGCAACTCAAGTTGAATGCTACTAAACATCCAGGCTTGAATGACTATATTAATTTAGTGCCGATTTTGAAAATTAACAATAACATTCTATGAAGGTAGTTTACACATTTTTTGGATTTGTTATAGTCGCACACTGTTTTTTAGAGTTTAGGTAGGGCGGTGTAGTTTTTATTCATTTATTTTTTTATATTCTTATACACGCATTTGTTATAAATAGATTTTTTAGTTAAAGGTCTGCATACACTTTCAAACAGAAACTGCAAAGTACACAGGTTGATCAGATTAGTACATCTTTTCAACAGAGCACATTTTGCAGTAGCCTACATGCTTTGATGCATTGGCCAGCAGATTATTTACTATTTATTCTCTGCACATTACTTAGGCACTACGCTGGGTGGACGAATACTGCTCACAGTGGTTATCAGCATAGTGCAGCAGGTTAATTTTTTGATGGAAGTATGTTCTTAGCATTGTTCCTGGCTGTTTTTTATTTCTGTTTTAAATTTATTCTCAATGTATTTTAAAGTTAGGTGCACTTAATATTCTTGTTTAAGGAAACCAAAGGTGAACATATTAAGGTGTATTCTTCATAATGTTGCACCCTAGTAATGATTTCAATAACATTTATAAAACAGTATGTTAAAATGCATTTGGTTTGTGAAAACTCAATGGTTGAATTTGCATTAAGTCAACAACTGCATTTAATTGTTTAATGAGTTACAAATTGCTTGTTGCAAGGTATTTAAACTGAATGTGCACACTACAGTTTTAACTTGAGAAAGCCCGGTATCACTGGGTGAAAGCGCCTGTTTGCATTCTTTAGGTTTTGTATTAAAGAAGATTTTCGCATACAACGATGTCGGTGGATTCCACTTTTTATCTGTTGGGACTACTGTTTTTTGAAAGTCAAAATCTTTACCACTTTAGTGTGGTTCGATCTGTTCTGCAATTTGTGGTGTCCTGGAAGTATTTGTTTGCCTCAAGCTCTTGGTTTCTCTTTCTAATTTTAAACCAGCCTATTCAAGGCAAACAGTATAAACAGGGCCATAATAAAAGTGCATTTTAGAATAAGTACCCACCCCCACACACTACTACCCCATACCTCTGTGACTGACCAAATGCACCCTCTCTACCCTCGTACCCAAGCCAGTCTAATGCAGCCACTGACAGAATTGCCACTCATAACAACCACGATAAAACACATATACTATGACACAAAAAATGCAGGTCAGGCAGCTTTGTGCTTACTTCTATGTCCATCTGCCAGGAGCATGGATATATAGATATCACCTAAATATCCTTTCACAAAAGTGCATCTGGCAGCTGCATATGGAGAGAGAGAAAGAGATATGACATCTAGCAACCAGAAATTAATTCATTTTGCAAGGAGAGAGCCATATTTTAAAAGCACAGCCCACAAAACACATAGCAGTGCTTCGTTGCCTGCATTATTTCTTTGTCCTGTCTCCAGAACCAGCAATGTTCAAAAACAGCTCAACTAATTCCTCCACATAACCTCTAGCTAGTCATTTTAGATGATCACCAACACTATACTGGTTTACAAGGGTGTCAAGGATGCAATCACTCTTTTGTATAACCATGACTACAATCGTGTTGAAGGGATAGATACAGTGCCTTTCATGATTACGCTCTCATAGACTAGTCAGTTTGATTTTTTTTTTAATCAAATTCAAAAGTTGAACATAACTAACCCCCCTCCCCAACAAGTGGGGTTTAAAAATAACAAAAAGTATATTTACTAAGGACATGCTCCCAAAGTAAGTAACTGAATTTGAGATATGACAGATTTTCATTTGAAATACCACTTAGCTTTTTCTGAACATGCTTATGCATTAAATTAATCCCCTCTTTCTCTCTTGGTTTTCCCAAGGAGGCATGAATCCATTGAATTTCTGGTAGCGGTGGCTTTCATTGTAATCATCTTCCCTTTTACTAAATATTCAAAAAACTGCACAATAATTATTTTCATCATCACCGGCACTCTTAATGGGCTAACATTTGCAGTAGTATGTTTTCATCAGCATGTACAATAAAGGCCTTGCAGTTATATTTCTGCCTTCCTTGGTTAACCACACATTACAAACCATAACTTTACTTTCCTTTAACTGTCATTTCAGTACTCACTGTGGTTTGCTTTATTTAAGGAAGGAAAACGTTAACAGCACTAAGGAAGGCAGCATCCCCAGGAAACAGGCTATGCATGGATTTTATTTATTTTATTTTTTATCATCCCACAATAATCTGCTATTAAAAAAAATAAATGCAATTCTGGCAGTTAAATGCCTGACCCCGACCCTACCCCAAACCCCAGAATTTCTTCAGTACTGTTTACTTTCTGCAACATATAATTGCTTAATGATGGGTTTCTGACAACACTGTCATTTCCTTGGTGGTCATGTGACTAACAAAAATACCTACAAAAGTATTAAACATGCATTTACAAAGTTCAGATATATTCTGAATGCCCCATAGCTCTTTTAATATAAAGCATCAGTAGTAAAGAAGATGGCTAAGAGAAAAATACACAGAAGATGAAACAGGCGGTAAATGAGTTGCACAGTTGTGTTATGCTCTCTATAAATATAAATTTACTAAAACAAATAAACTTTTGCTTCTGGGGATCTAAACTGGAAAGCAGTATATGAACTTTTACCAATGTGATAATTCTGATCTAGTGTGCAATGACATTGTTTATAATATCTGTTTTCTTACAACAGGCATGTAAGAGTCAAGTGAAGTCCAGAATTCCTTAAGACCGTAACCTTTCCTTTTCAAATTTGTCTCATGGTGTAACTCAGTGGGCTAAGTCAAGTAACAAACAAGCTCTTACCTTGGCATGACATTAGGATTTGAAAATTTCAGATTGTAGCATACACTGTTGTATATAGTATTCCTCTTTTGTTTACTGATAACTCCAGTCTTGCCTAAGATCTGCTACTTTGCTCTATATTTTTTTTTAGTAACTTGAACATTTCCTCTGCTACCTCTTTTATATAGTAAAATAATGTGCTGCTTAGTGTAGCTTTACATTGTGATGGTTGAACTTCTCAAAGCCTTTTCAAATACTTATCAGTAATGACCTATATATGGTTTCTTGATACCTCCCCCCACCATGCCTGCCAATTGGCAGCCACATTTTCTGCCCCATTGCTTACTCGGTCTCTTTTGCACCATTTGTGGCACCTGGTAACACCATCTTTTCTAGTCACACAACAGATGAAATTCACTTGCTTGCTTTCTACTTCTTGGATGAGACAAGTGTGTACCTAGGATGGTGTGCCACTCTACTAAGTTTTTCCTCTTCCCTAAATGCAGTGTGACCAAGGAGCTGTCATGCATATGTTTGGTGCAACAGGCTTGGCCCTGCAAATAAGTCATGTTGAGCTGCTTTGTTGCCTTTGCAAGTATTGGGTGGTTTTTGCACTGTTATGTGTGCTGTTGGAATTCCAGAAACTGATTGCTGATTACTCATAGCACATCTTGTTACACCTCTCTTGAGCTCATGGGGAGACCCCCATTCCTCAGTGAAGACTTGCTTTTTGGCTGGGCTGAGAGCTAACTGGTGGTTCAGCCATTATTCAGGCAGTCATACAAAATTGTCAAATAATAGCCATACACGATAACCAATAGAAAGAAAACAAAATGGCTGACACAGAATGGACACTTTATTAAAAAAGTAAAAGTTTTCATCTTCCAATATTTCACAAGACTTTATCAGTCAAAAAGTATGCTCAGGTT
Source organism: Protopterus annectens (assembly GCF_019279795.1). NCBI lineage: Eukaryota > Metazoa > Chordata > Ceratodontiformes > Protopteridae > Protopterus > Protopterus annectens. The sequence goes on along the minus strand of NC_056729.1, from coordinate 176,356,776 downwards.
TCTTCACTGGTATTAATCAGTCCTATCACTGAAAGATGATAAAATCTGCAAACTCAACCAAGTAAGAGCATGCACGTCTTCATATGCTCTGACATGCTGATGTCAATGCATCTACCCACTGCTTGGCAGACACTCACAGTCTGCCTTCCTGCATACTAACCTGCTGTGCCAACAGACCTTCTTGGAGTGTCAGGACATCAGTGGACCAAACTACCAGACCTCCTACAGAATGGGCAAGTTGGCATTAGCATCTTACTCCTATCCTACTCTGATTGCTCTTACAGCATCTTAGTTGCTGATTGCTTGATCTAGGTCACAAGCAGAGTGTTTTTACTCTGTTATCATGGAGATAGACACAATATCTTCTGTGATTTGGAAAAAAAAAAGAAGCTACAGGTGTGCAACTGCTTCGCTAATTCTGAGTATGCATCTCCTTTGGTTGGGCAGAATTTAGCCCTGTACCTTTTTAACTGTACCTTTTCTTACTTTGAGTAAAAACCTATGAGATTTGCATCCAGATATCTAGTTAGGTACATGAGCACTACAATTTTGTTAACTAAAGATGTTCTAGGCTTATGCTGGCTATTAAATGATTACCCTGGCAGGTATATATTGTAGAGAAAAGATATTCTGCTATGAAGAGCATTTGACTAGCTTCCAATCAATGTTGTTTGCTTGCTCTTCCAGTTGGCTGTAAAAACTTACCTATAGAACGTTATCAGCTACCATGAGTCATGTCGACTGTTCCCACTTATCAAACTGAAATAAATAAATAGTTGGTTATCTTGTAGTTTGCTTTTATCATTATGTGTCTTTCGGCATTTTCCCGGTTAGGGGTCACCACAGAGGAACTCCGGTCCGCTAATGATTGGCAGTAGATTTTTACATACTGGCTTGCCGGGCCTAACACACAACCTTCAATGAAGGAATGCCCATTCATGCATGTTGCTACACAGAAGACGCTCTAACAGAGAATCAAACTGTGAGACGACAATGCTACCGCAGCACCACCACCGCAGTATAGTTTGCTTTTATCATTACAGTTGCGTAATCATTTTAAGGTGCTTGAGGTTTAAGTTCAGTGTACAACACCTTCAAATTAACTTCCTATAAGGTTTACAACATTAAAGAATTCAGTAAAAACAAAATGGAAACTCCAGCAAAGCTAGAACTTCCACTGAGTGACCTCCCAAACCTCTTGTGTCAGAGGCACATGGGATATATGCAAATTATCCTTATGAACATCAGGTGTTTCAGTTAACTGGCAATTCTGAATGCCCATGACTTGTTTCGTCATTTTAATGGACAATTTCAGGCCAATAAAGCCAAACTCCACTAGCTGTGGATATGCATATTTCAGCCTTATGACCTCATCAACACAGCACAAGCAGAGTGTTTGACTAAGCATTAGAAACACAGGGCTGCTTTCATTGACCTTCTCACTCATTCTTTTAGTTTGTTGTTTGGGATAGTTTTGCAGTGACCCTAAAGATAATGGACATCAGCTGGGTATAATAGCCCTGTGTTTCTAAAGCTTAGTCAGACACTCTGCTTGTGCTGTGCTGATGAAGTCATAACAAGACCAAAATATGCATATCCACAGCTAGTGGGGTTTGGCTATACTGACCTGAAATTGTCCATTAAAATGACGAAACAAGTTATTAGCATTCAGAATCACCAATTAGCCGAAACACCTGATGCTCATAAGGATCATTTGCATATATCTCATGTGCCTCTGACACAAGGGGGTTGGGAGATCACTCAGTGGAAGTTCTATCTTTGTTGGAGTTTTCATTTTGTTTTTACTGATTGTTTTTTCAGTGACCTTCTCACTCATTGTTTTAGTTTGTTGTTTGGGATATTTTTGCAGTGACCGTAATGATAATGAACATTAAAGAATTCAGAATCTGTGTCAATCTAAGGAGGAAATATGATAAGAAAATGGCTAACCTAAACACGCATCTGCATTTATTTTGAAAATCCAGTACTATGCTCCCAAGTGAAATTAATTAAGAATAATGAAATATTTTATTTATTTTTGATAATTATATTAGAAATTAATATTTGTAAAGTTTTTAATTTTTAATTGTTATAACATTTTTTTATCTTTTTTATTTTATTTGATGTATGCATTTAACTGATATTCAATTCACAATTATGTTCTGAATTTATTGTTTCAAGTATAAGACAGTGTTAATTGGTTGATTTATTAATAATGGAATACATTTAATGGTGACCTCACTTCCTTTCCATAAGTTCTGATGATGTCTCAGACCAAGAAGGAGGGATGAAAAAGCTAATCTTTGTCAATAAACTGCTGTTTCCTGATTTTACTACGGACTGTTTATGGCGCTTATTGTGAAGTACACGTACAAGCACTTTTTTGTATTTATTTGGGTTTCATTTGTGCTTGTTTCCAAATGGTTTTGGTGGATTTCCTGGTATAATTTTCTGACTGGTCTCGTATACTTCAAGGCCGACACAGTCTGTTTTTTACTCAATGGTTTCTCAATTTCACTTCCAAGTTTTGGTGGACTGTTACCGTACTGGTACACCTGTTGATGGATTTCATGGAAGAAACCACTATATATGTTAGAGGAGCATCACCACCGTCTTTGGACAATACACCCGCTATTTTCAGAAATCAATCTGCGAATAGTAATGTTCCAGCTGATACGAACTTGGCTAAAATCATTTTGACACTTTCCGAACAAGTTTCAGAATTAAACAAAAAAGTTGACTTGTTATATAATTCAAAAAATCAGTAAAGTCTACATGACGTAAGAAGGAAAGAATCAACTGTCCCCAACGGAGCTGCAACCAAACAGGGACCTTTTAATGAACATGCGCAAAATTCAGTCTTGGGTCATAAGCTTACCATTAACACACCAACTGAATTAAGTACTGCAGTTGGAAACACGCTATTTCGTTACAAAGACTGGATCAAAAATGACATTTGTTTTCCCAATAGTGGAGCAAAACAATTAGCTGGCCATGGATTCAAGACTTTTGACACATCTTTAAAGGACTTTGAGAACCTCTTATTTAAGATACATAACATTCAGTGTGACAACCTCTTCCTCAAAGAGAGTTTAAAGAAAAAACATGTACCTAAGGGGTTAAGAATCTCTCAGTTTCCTGACAGCATGACTATGTCAGATTGTAACACTGATGAGCTCTTCGCTTTGTTCAACCATTTTGCTCTGGAATTCATGGACTTTATTATTAAAACAAACAAAAACCGTATTAAAAATATGTTGGATGAATTAGATAAACTCAACGAAGTTTTGGTTAATGATTTGTTGTTTAGTGTCAACACTGTCAATTATGAAAGCATTTTTATAAAAGTGGAAACAAATGTTTGTGTTAACCTAGAAAGGAAAAGTAAAAAGCTTTTAAGGGATGAGGCTGATTACAGCAAGAATCAAGTGTACTCCCTACCAAAATCTTTTTTTTTCTGAAGTAAATGACGTCCCTTGTATTAATAATGAAAAGGGGAGGGGGATGGATAGGGATTCACAACAAGAGTGCCTTGTGAATGACAACAATGAGTACGAAGATAATTTTGATTACCCTAACGATTATTATGATACTAACTACGCCCTTTAAGAGGATCTGAATGAACTGAGAATCAAAATAGACAAAAGGCTTTTTATGGGCTTCAAAATCCCCCCGGGAAATACATGGGGAAGAACAGGGCTGGTTACAGAAACACTCACAGATGAATCTAAAAATTGACAGTAATGTTAATATAAAAGTTAAGGGCAATTGTCACTCATTTCAGGGTTATAATATATTTAACCACACTGACTATGTAGTCGATCACATCTTCTTTTCTATTTTTAAAAAAAGGTTTCAAATATGTCCCTAGTTTTAGTTTGGACATTGCTGACACTATTACAGAGCTTAAGCTTAACATGAGGAAGTTAAATTTTAGGATTTTATTTAAAGGGCAAGAGGTCAGTACCCAGGCTGATGGTTTTAAGAAAAACAGTTGTTTCAACCCCTTATTACATCCTATAGTTCAAGCATTTGAGAAAGCATGTGAATGTGACATCCAAAATGCATTTTATGGTACTACGAGGACAAAAAATATTCTAACTTTAATAAGGAGGAATATAATTTGATGGAGAGGCTTAGACAAGACAATTCAATAAGAATTATGAAGCCTGACAAGGGTGGTGGTGTAGTTTTGTTCAATAATATTGATTATGTTAACCAACTTTCTCAATTTTTTTCAGATACAGATAAATATCAGGTAGCTTCCTGTAATGAAATCTCAATAGTTCATAAAAAGATACAACTTTTCTTAGAAGATTCTTTGTTTCAGAGAGCTACATCTGAAGATGTATTTGTTTTTTTGAAATCACAACATCCAACAACACCAGTGGCCTTCAGTATTCTGAAGGTGCATAAGTCTATTGTACAACCTCCCTTTAGAATTATTATCTCTGCAAGATATAGTACTACTTATTCATTAAGTATTTTTATTGATAGAATATTGAAAAACTATATCAAGGATGCTGATTATTTACTTCTTGATTCATGGGATTTTTTGTCTAAATTTAAAAATGAATGGTATTCCGATAAAGGGATTATGAGTACAGTCGATGTGGTCGATTTGTTCATGTCAATTCCACACCATGAAGGTTTGGAATTATTTTACGAGGCAATTAGAGCTCTGATCACTTTAAACAACACTATGATTAATTTTATCATGACCTCCATGGAATATATTTTGTCTAGTAACTATTTTTTGTTTGAAGGTGAACATTACAAACAAGTACAAGGTGTTGCGATGGGGGCCACATGTGCCCCTATATATGCAAATATGTTTTTTTTTTCACCTGGAAGAAGAAATATATTTTCTCTAGCCCTTTTAAAGAAGACTGGTTTAGTTACTTCCGTTATTTGGATGACATTTTTATTACGTGGAAATGTCATGAAAATAGAGTTTGTTAATTACAATAACCAAACCTCAACATTTTTTAAATTTACTTCAGAATATTCATTAGATAGCATTAACTTTTTGGACGTATTCATTTCAAATGACAAAGAAAAGGGCATTTTCACATCAACTATTTTTAGAAAACCCACATTCTCCAATGCGTATTTAGATTTCCAGAGTTGCCACCCATTTCACCACAAGAAAAATATTTATAAATGGCAGCTTATCAGGGCTGCAAGAATGTGTTCCATTGAGGAATTGTTTTTGAAAGAAGTAGATAATATTTTACTTATGTTCAAAAACAGAGGATATCCTGACACATTATTGTTAGAAACAACCAAAAGTGTAATTTATTATCGGGGTACTAAATACAACTATCTTTTTTGTAGTGGCGCAGACACTTCAAATCATGTTCCCTCAACACACGGCTCTAGATTCAGTTTGAGTATGGTGATTCCTTTTGGTGAAGGTGAAAAGATTATGAAAAATTTGAACATTTTAAAGGGTAATTCAGAAATATTTAGTGTGGTGGGACAAGGTCCCCAATTTGTCTATAAAACAGGTAAAAATATTAAATTCTACATTGAGCATAATATCCCACAACGACCCATGGTAATGAAAGGTACATTTAGATGTGGCACGTGCAAACAGTGCCCATTCATTTTAAAAAATGATACTGTACAAGTAGAAGGCAGTACTTGACCAGTAAAACTGCAGAAAGACAACTGCAACACCAGAGGTATTGTATATATTGCCGTCTGTCAGACATGTAGGAATTACTATGTAGGGAAAATGGAAAGAGCTTTAAAATCTAGGATTTATGAGCATTTATATGCTATTTCAAGAGGTAATACTAACAACGCTCTTTATAAGCATACACTCACATGTCAGGATTTTCACTATTTTAAGTTTGGAATCTTGGAGGTGGTTCCGAAAAGCATGAGAGGGGGGTGGTGGGAGCTCAATGTAGATTTAAGGGAATTGTCCCGGATAATTAGAATAAATGCTATGAATGTTCCTGGTCTAAATGAACATTTTTCATTATTACCAGTATTGAAAACAAAAGCTTTAAAGCTATAAAAAAACACAATTAATATGAAGTGTGTGTGTGTGTGTGTGTGTGTGTGTGTGTGTGTGTGTGTGTGTGTGTGTGTAATTATATATATATATATATATATATATATATATATATATAGTTTTATAAAGTTAATTTTTAATTGTTATAACTTTTTTATTTTATTTGATGTATTATTTAATTGATATTCAATTCACAATTATGTTGTGAATTTATTGTTTCAAGTATATGACTGTTAATTGGTTGATTTATTAATAAGGGAATGTATTTAATGGTGACCTCATGTCCTTTCCATAAGTTCTGATGATGTCCCAGAGCATAGAATGAGGGTTGAAAATGCTAAACTTTGTCAATAAACTGCTGTTTCTTGATTTTACTACGGACTGTTTGTGGAGCTTATTGTGAAGTACACATACAAGCACTTTTTTGTATTTATTTGGGTTTTATTTGTGATTGATTCCACACGGTTTTGGTGGATATTAGAAATGAAGACAGAAAAACAGATTTTTTTTGTGAACGTGGAACTGAATCTACAATTTAATGCAGGACTTCAACACTCATCCCAGAAAAAAAAAGCCATACATTTAGTCCTAAAACTTGTTTTAGTGAGATATACATTACAATTTCATAATGCCAAACAATGCATCCTTGTCTGGATATTTAGTTGAGTTGAGAAAATAAGCCGAAGACCATGACTGTGAAAAGACACTGAAGTAGACACAAAGAGATAGAACTGTGTGCGGACTAAATCATGAATGCCTACAAGCAAGGTTACTATGAAAATGTTACCTGGCATTCAAAAATACCTTAGTATAGCTTTTGTAGAGAAAGTACAAAATAACAATTTACAAGATTTGCAAGGAAACAGCTGTCAGTGGCTTGAAATAGACTAAAATAACACTGCCATATATGACATATTCCCAGACATGTGGATTATACTAAAGCTAAAGTTTGAGATGTATGCCAGCACAGACATCACACTGTCTCTCAAAGTAATTTAAAGACAGACAAAATATTTTGCTTGTAGGAGAAGTGAGCAGACAGCAAGAGCCCGTATAAAAATAAATCTTTAGAACGTGACAATATTTAAAAAATCTGTAATGAACTATGGCACTGACTGCACACAACATTAATTCAAAGATGGAGTGTCCTGAGGTAAACTTTTCCTTTATATATCGTGTAAAACTCATCTCTGCAAGACGTAAAGCCCACTATGGTCCTAATAAAAACAGAAAAAAGGTATGTGAATTCAGTAGACTTTGAGGGAAGTGTAGCCCTGATGAGTGAACAGAACTTCAGAGAAATCAGCAGCACTGATTTGCAGCCTACTGGTTTTATACTAAATACTTACATAGATGAACAGTTTTATACTAAATACTTACATAGATGAACATTTAAAAGCACTAAGAAATGGTGACACAAAACTTGCTTATTATGAAGATGAGAATGCTTTGGTGAGGTTAACTAAAACATTAATTTATAACTAGGGAGAAGTAAAGGGTATGAATTCTAAAGGGGAATCTCTAGACAGGGCACTTATGAAACACAAACTGTAGTTAAAGAAGAAATGGATGACATCTAAGTATGTGGCTAGATAGCAGTAACTGATCCTTTCTGCTAGCAGACCACCGCAATAGTAAAAGTGAAATATCACAGTGGTGTAAACCTTGGCTCTAGATGATTGCCACTGCTGAAGTAACACTCTGACCCCCATATGCAAAAAAAAAAATGGGGAAAAAGGGGTTCTGGGTGGATAGATGAATGGTCACAATTATCCGCAATTTGGCATGTTATTGTTTTCATAAATCTCATATATGAAAAGAGTTATTTACAGACAGTCAATAAAAACTTGTAGTTACCAGTGAGCAAAGGACACAGCCTCGTGGCAAAACAGAATTCCATGGGACCTGACAGATCTGCAATTTGGAATATGAAGAACTAAGAATTCTCTGAGAACCAGTTGCTATGGATCTGGGGACTTTATCAGGTGGTTTTGAAAATTAAAACAGTGACTTCTGATCTACACAGATTATCAGAAAAAGTATTGGATATATAAGCCATCCTTTCAGAGTCAAAATCTGTAACTAGGGCTGCCACATTGGAAACAACTACTTATCTTGATGGGTGGCTTGCTAAAACTGAACACCAGGAGGCATGTCTTCTAAATGAAAGCTCAGAATTGTTAAAGCAGCAGAAAGATTTTTAAAATAGAACTCAGAATGATAATATTCATCTTTTTTGGTTTCAGTGAAGGACAGGAAGGATGGGAAATGTCTGACTTCATTACGATTTCCTACCAACAATACCAGGCTAGGAGGGCAGTAACAAATATCATAATGAAAAGCTCAAGCAGTGATTATTATAGCAATAACCCATGCCTGGGTGTGGGTAATGCTGGATTTACCCACGGTTGGCGTGGTTTGGTCCCGAGGGCGAAGCCCGAGGGACCAAACAAAGCCAACCGTGGGTAAATACAGCATTACCCACACCCAAAAGTGGGTTATTGCTATTATACCATGACATTATTTAAGAAAAGAAACTATTACTTTTCTTAAATAATGGCATAGTATAATGCCTGTTTACTGCCCTTCTGCAGATGTCTGGCATCCGTGGCAGTTCTGATGTACTGCGCGCCTACGCAGTACATCAGAGCTGTGGGCAAAAGCAACGGAGAAAGCAAGATCTCCGTTGCGTTTTTGTTTAGCTATGTTAAATGGGTTTAACATAGCGAGACAGTTTTAAAATAAGCAACGGAGATGTCCGTTGCTTATTTTAAAACTGTCTCACTATGTTAAACCCATTTAACATAGTGAAACAGTAAAAGCAACGGAGATCTTGCTTTCTCCGTTGCTTTTTTTTAAAAAACTGTCTCGCTATGTTAAATGGGTTTAGCATAGCGAGACAGCTTTAAAATAAGCAACAGAGATCTCCGTTGCTTATTTTAAAGCTGTCTCGCTATGTTAAACCCATTTAACATAGCGAGACAGTGTTTTAAAAGTAGAGTTATACTAATGGAAAAAAGTCCGGGCGACCGGACCATTTTCCATTAGTATAACTCGATTTACAATGTGCACGCTGGCCAATCAGCGTGCACGTTTTGGGGGGGTCATGGTATAATAATTGTCCCTCTTTCATCAAGACCTTACCAAATTCACTTCTCAAAAAAAATGGTATATCCTTCCATGATAAGGACCAGCTTCCTTGTATAGCACAGACAAAGGGTCTCATAATTTTCAATGACAGGGTCCTTAGGCTGTATTACAATTACAGAGTTACAATTTCAAACCAGACAAGCACTCTGGTCCCCTGCTTGTAGATCTTCCCTTTCAGTGCTTAGAATTTCACTTGACATATTTACAAATCTGTTGTTGTTGGGGTTCCAAGTGGACATTGTGATAAGATTAGATTAGACCATCAAATTCTGTCAAAAGAACAACCCTAGCTTTATCAGAGTTGCAAAAGTGATAGCAACTGGCATTGATATATGAACTGCAGACCTGAGCTGGTCAGTCATCAAAGAAAAGTGGTTTCAAGAAAAAGTGTGATGGACATGGATGTTTGAAGAGCTCAGTGACTCTTATGTTTGGTTTAATCTGTTTGACACTTAAGTACATTAACATCTCTGAAATCTGAGGTGGATTTTCCACTGCTGTTGGATTTCTACACACACTCCTGGTTGTGTGGATATGGTCTATGTCACTCATAGATATTCTTTTTCATCACAGAAGTAAGGGCAGACTCCATTTTCCCCTCAGTGTGTCTGGAATTGATTTGTTATTATAGACCATCTTGTATAATTCTGGTTTGTCTGTCTGAAAGACTAACTTTCACAAAATATTTAGAATGCAGACAAACGAGAAAAGCATTACTCCCCCACAGACATTATTTATGTTTATTCCTTTTCCTTTCTGTTCATCACTGGGCTGAGAGCCAGTCATTGTGAGACAATCATCCATGTATGTTTTTAAGACTCCAGTTGTTTAAGATATCTTTCTAACCCTCTTAAAGCTGCCCCTATGGCTGTATGATCATGGACTATGTACATATTGTTAACCTATTTGTTGACTAATTAAGCCCACTAACCACGCTAGCCCTTTTCTGTGGCAACCAGTGAGTACTGACTTCCTCAGGGTCACACAGCAGCCAAATAAAAGTGGAAGGATTCAAACCCTGTATCATGGACACAGCAAGCAAATAATTACATACAAAAGGTAGTGCAGGGGCAAGGGGAACTTTTGGTGTTAGAAGTTATTTCACAAATAATTATTGCATGTGTAGTGTTTGACAAGTGTGACTCTACAAGTGTTTCTTTAAACTTGACATACAGTAGAAACATATTCACGTACCTCATACAATGACAGGATCAACAGAAGTAAATCCAATCAGCCAACCACGGCAGTTACTGTACAAAATCATGGATTTTATTCAAAGAAGGAAAATAAAACCATAAAAGCAAGGCTAAAATACAGGTAAGTGCTTTCACACCTTTCTAAACAGGCTCTTCATCATATATGAGACCTGGGATGCACTTATCCATGTTTATATTGTGTATTTATACAGCAACTGCCGTGACTGACTGGCTGGATTTACTTCTGTTTTTACTTCTTCATATTTAACGAGTCTTAATCTGAGTCTACAACACTTTTTCTCTACACTGACATAATCTCTTGTATGCATATATTAATCATATGCACATGGCAACAGTGGCTATATAACATATCTTTTGGCTTTTCTCGGTTAGCGGTCGCCGCAGTGGAACTCTGGTCCACTTATGATTGGCATTGGAATGTTATGGTGCCAAGTTGCCAGCCCGACGCCCAACCTTCAAAGAAGGCACATCCATTCACGTACGCACTTACCTGCATGTCTTTAAACATCACTCGACCGTGGGGAGAACATGCAGACTCCACACAGAAGGCACTCCAGACAAGAATCAAATGGGAGAACCTCTTGCTGTGAGGCGACAATGCTAACCGCGATGCTAAAATTGGTTATGTCTAGAAAAATAAATTAAACAAGAAGAATTATGTATATAATGTGCTGAAAGTTAGGAAGACACTACGTAACTTGATGATCAAAATACATGTTATGTTCAGATTAAGTAAAGAAGGAGTGCTCAAGTGCAATGGAAACAGCAGCAGCAAAACACGTATCTAGAAACAGACCTCAGTAGTAGAAAACCAGAAGTTTTTAACATTCTATAATGACATCTAGTCATTCCAACCTTGATTGCTGTGTGCATTTCTATGTAGCTCATTAATACTAAGATAAAAATATATAGGGTCAGTCCATCTCTCTCTCATTATGTACTGATGGTTTCAGAACTGATCCTCAATTCCAACTTGGCCATTTACTAAAACTCAAGATCTTCAACTAGCTCATGGCTTACTTCCTATCCCATGATGCTCTGGTGCCTTCCTCAGATCTTGTTTGCTTGTATATTAATGCTCGCATGTAACTCCCTATTGTTTATAAAACAAGAAGAGGGTCAAAACAAAACAGATGCCAATCAGTAGCTTATTGACCCTCTAGAAGCCAGGGCTGGGGGTAGGAGGGAGGGTCGTAAGAATGAAGGCGAGATGGACAACTCACATGGAACGTTATGGTAGCTACATAACTTCTTTATGTGAAGTTGTCCTATCTCAACTTCATTCTGTACTGATGGGACAGCGTCCCTAGCACCAATTTTCTTGGGTGGCTCACAGGAGTATATTCTTCAGGACAGTGGACCCAAAGGAGGCCCTGTCCCTGGAGGCCAAATCTACTCTGTAATGAGTGATAAAGGTATGAGGCCTCTCCCATGTGGCTGACGTACAAATAGTATCTATTGGTAATTTAGCATGAAATGCAGAAGAAGTGGAGACAGCCCTAGTAGAGTGAGCTTTTATTTTGTCTGGCAGCTGTTTATTTACTGATTTATAAGTGAACGAACTGCAGCCACCTTGAAAGAGTAGTTTTTGCTAGAGGCAGAAGTTTTTTGCACTCTGAAAATGATACAAATAGTTGTTCCGTCCTTCTGAAGTTTTTTGTTCTGTGTAAATAGAAATGCAACTGTCTATGAACATCAAGTTGGTGAAGCATATATTCTGCCTTATTGCCATACCTGGGGGAAAAACTGGTAAGTCTATTGCCTGATTCAAGTTGGAGTCTGAACATACTTTTGGTAAAAAGGTTGGGTTTGTTTAGAGAGACATCCTGTCATTGTGGACCAACATATACAGGGGTTTAATACATAATGCTTGTAACTCCAAAACCCTTCTAGCTGAGGTAATAGCCACTAGGAAAATAGTCTTCCACATTAAGAACTTTAAGTCACATAATAATGCAGGTTCAAACAGGGGAAGAATTATCCAAGATAGTACAAAATTCAGGTTCCATGGTGGTAGTAGGGGCTTAATGGGTGATCTCAAAAGATTAGTGCCTCTCAAAAAAGCCTTTGATAGTCTGTGGGACATAATATTTGGTCCTTCATTCACAAAATGAAAATTTGGGATTGCTGCTAATTGTACTCGAATAGTAGCTGCAGCTGCTCCCTCATTAAAAAGCTTTGTCAAGAACTCTAGGATGGAAGATATATGTGCTGAATAAGGATGAATATTATTCTCTAATGCCCAGACTGAAAATCTCTTCCATTTGCTGAGACATAATCTTCTGGTAGATGTCTTGTGAGAAGAAATCAGGATATGTTGTGCTGCAGTGGAAAAGTTTTGTAGCCCAGCTATACTTGGAATTGGAAAAGCCAAACTGTCAACTTGAGAGTCTGAAGGGATGGCTAGCGAGCCCCCGATGAATGGATCAGGAAATCTGGTACTGGGTCAAGAATCCATGGCTCTTCATGAAGATGAGGTCATAGGAAGGGGAACCAAGCTTGGTGAGGCCAGTAAGGGGCTATCAGAATTAAGGTCCTTCCCAAAACACTGGCTTTATGAAGAACTTTGGATATCAATGGAAATGGGGGGAAGCATAGAGGAGACCCAGGGGCCAATCATGTACAAGTGCATCCCTTGGGGATTCCCCCAGAGGGGGGATTAGGGCAAAGTAGCTGCTGCATTTTGTGTTCATGGACATGGCAAAAAGATCACAGCAAGGCTGGCCCCATTTTCGGAAAATCATTCCTGCCACTTCTTGTTTCAGGGACCATTCGTGAGGCATTAGAATTGCTCTGCTGAGTTTGTCTGCTATCACACTGGATTTCCCCGGGATGTGCATTGCTATCACAAAGTGTTGGGAGGAAGTTGATCACTGCCATACTATCAGAGCCTCTCGACAAAGGGGGTAAGATTTGGTTCTTCCTTGTTTGTTTATATACCAAACAACTGACATGTTGTCTGTCTGGATTGCAACTTTTCTTAATGGAAGAGAGTCTTGGAATACCTACAATACCAGAAGAACCACTCTCATCTCTAGGACATTGATATGCAAATGGGCCTCATGATCCTGGCACATGCCTTGGGCTGTCCTTCCCTAATAATGCCCCCCCCCACCCTATCTGGGAAGCATCCATGGTCACTGTGGCTAGAGGAGATGGGAGAATAAAGGGACGACCTAAGGTCACTTGATCTGAGTGTAGCTGCCAATGTAGGTCTCTCCTGCAAGATTCTGTTAGCTTTATCTGATGTGATATTGGAAGTTCCTGCATGGACCATTGTGTGAATGGGAGCCATTGTAAGATTTTCATGTGCATCCAAGCTAGGTGGATTACACTGATCACTGCTGCCATCTTACCTAATACTTTGAGAATTGTCCTTGCTTGAGTCTTTGTTTTTAAGAGAAAGTTCGAACCTGTGCTCAAAGGATCTGTATCCTGTCTGGTGGAAGTTTTACCATCATTGTAACAGTGTCTAACTCTACGCCTATAAAAACAATATGTTGAGATGGAAATAAGGCAGATTTCTCATAGTTTATTCTAATTCCTAAAATAACACAGAGATTCAAAGTGGTGTCTCTTGCTTGTGAAAGTAGATGCTTGGTGGTGGCAGTTAGGAGCCAGTCGTCTAAATATGGAAACACTTGGAATCCTGAACACCTCAGGTGAGCCATAACCACTGCCATGCATTTGGCGAACACTCTGGGGGCTGTAGTGAGACCAAAAGGCAGAGCTCGGAATTGGTAATGACTGGATCCCAGCCAAAAGTGCAGGTGACTCCTGGATGGCCTGTCCATTTTTATGATGTAGTACACATCCTGGAGTTCTATAGATAGCATCAAATTGTGTTTTCCCAGAAAAGAGATTATCGACTGCAGTGTAACCATCTGGAACTTTGTCTTTTTTACAGACTTGTTCAGTCTGCTGAGATCCAGTATTGGTCTCCAGTCCCCTGTTTTCTTTGGAACTAAAAAGAACCTTGTGTAAGTCCCGGAACCTATCTGGTCTGTTGGAGACCAGTTGGATGACTCTTTTTCTAGCAACTTCTGAACTTCTATGGTTGCTTCTTTCCTGTGACTGGGTGGAACATCCAGAATCCTTTTCATTAGTGATGGAGACATGGAAAAGGGTATAGAGTAACCTCTGGATATGATACTTTGTACCCACTTGTCTTTTATTTTTAGCAAGGCATCTGGATACAAAGATAAGCAACCCCCAACTCCCTGCAGAGAGGGACAGGCAGGCCTCCTTTCAAGAGTGCTTAAAGGGGTTACCAAAGAAAGATTCTTGGTCTCCCTTGTTTTGCGTACCCCCTCTACCACATGGCCAGCATTTTCCATTATTACCCCCTTCTCTGTCCCTGGAGGAAGGTTCACCATGTTTGTCTTGAAAGTCTCTCTGGGATTTTTGAAACCATATTTTCCCTCTCTTTTGACCCTTGGGATACGGTCTAGAGGGTGTGGAAAAATGGACTCTGACAGCAGAGAGAGTCTTTCCTTCCTGTTCACACCTGGTTAGTGTTTCTTTGACTTTAGGCCTGAACAGGGATGAAAAACACACCAAAGGCCAGCAAATGTAGTTCCAGTACTTTATTGATGACAAAAAGGTGCTGGTAAATGCACCAAAATAAATACTTTAGTCCTCAGACTAGTTTTGGCATGCGCCTTCTTCAGTGAGGAAGAAAAAATAAGGCAGCTCACCAGTTTATCTAGATGCTTATAAGTAACCCCTTAACCAATGGAGAGAAGGTACATTCCATATCATTACATATGGTATGAAAAGGTAAGAGGCTTGTAGAGATAAAAAAGTGGATTATATATATATATATATATATATATATATATATATATATATATATATGTATATATATATATATATATATATATATAAATGATCTCAATACTGTGGAACATAGGTAAACACAAAATAAATAAATTTGCACTATATAATATATGAAAGTACAGATATCATAATCAACAAGCTACAGATGATACTGCCCTGAACCATATTGTCATTAGTGGATAAGATTGGTATAACTGAATGTCAATATTAGTGGATTACCTTATAAACATAAAAGGGGCAAAACATACAAAATATTTAAATAAATTCATAAATAGATACTAGGATAACTTCTCAAGTCAGAAATTCATGATATAGACACAGTAAGAAATTCCACAGATACAATGTTTGATATACATATAGCATCACCAAAAAAGGTCATAAATATATAGGTAACAGAGATGAAATCATGTAAATATTATCAATATTCCTACACATAATTAAACACCATATAAGTATTGAATATGCAAATACTGATTATACATAATCCATAAAGAGTATACTTGTCATAATACTTTGAAAATAGGATCTCAAAAATATAACCTACAATACAGTGTGAATGTTCAATAGTGAAAATGAGTATGGTATATATGTAGCATCCACAGATCTGGTCTTCAGCATAATAATGACAGAAGAACAATCATGAAAGTATGTCCATCTTAATAAATGTGACTATACCAAATTAAAATATACATATGCAGATGCAACTACATACTCCATACCAAATATAAGATAAACACATCCTACCACCATGAAAAAATGAATAGTGTGTGGAACTGTATATCATAAATGGTCATTTAGACCTGGCGGAAATAATGCTCCAAGATGGATAATCCAGTATTTTTCTTTATGACTAAGTATACATTGCCAACCTTGTTGGTTATGTCTATTGCCCATGATTTTATCAATGATCGTAAACATAAACTTGGCTGTTTTGTGTTTGATAGAATGTTGATATAAAGCATTGGTGGATTTTTTGTTACGAATATCACTTCTGTGTTCCCCTATCCTTATTCTCAAGGAACGGGAAGTTTTGCCCACATAAAAGGCAGTACATTGGTACGTGGCCAAATAAATGACCCAACTTGATGAACAATTACCAAATGTTCGAACATCATACACCTTGCTAGTGTTGGCGCTAGTGAATTGTTTGAGCTTGTTCACCTGACCACATGAGCTGCAATGGCCACAAGGGAAAGTGCCCAAAAGTTCATCACCTGTGATTGTGAGTTGTTTATAGTTTGCACCACCACTCTCCTGATGTTTATAGTGTGAAAACAGTGTACCCAAGGTTTTACCTCTCCTATAAGAGATGGAGCATTGGTTTCCCAAAATATGTCTGAGATGGTCATTCGCTAACAGAATGTTCCAATTATTATTGAGAATACCCCTAACTAGTTGATGATTCCTACCAAAGGTGGTAATGAATCTGATATTATCGTCCTTTGGGTGATTGCCCCTGTCTTTATATTGTAACAGTGAACTTCTATCCTGTTTGTCGGTCCAGACCCTGGCAGATTCAATATCAAAATCAGAGTAACCCCTGTCCAAAAACCTAATCCTCAAATCCTGTTTAGCTGTTTCATAATCAACAGTAGAGGAGTTGATGTGTTTCATTCTCAAATATTGAGATTTGGGGATGTTGCGGATGGTGTGGCGTGGGTGCATGCTAGAGGCATGAAGTAATGAGTTGAACTGTGGATACTTTCTATGAATTTTCGTATTAAGGGTATGGTCACTGTTGCGATATACAGTGACATCCAAAAAATCTATTACATATTTATGAGATGTAATGGAAAATTCAATTCCCCATATATTGTTGTTTAAATACTCCACAAATTCACAGAGATAAGCAGTGTCCGCACGCCACACCATCCAGCAATCATCCAGGTATCTCCTCCAGATGTCCATTTCAACTAGGTAGATGTTATGTAAGGGATTGTAAATAAGGCATTCTTCCAGATATGCCATAAAAAGATCGGCATATATTGGGACGAAAGAGGCACCCATAGCTGTACCTCTTAGTTGCCAATAACAATCCCCTTGGAAATAAAATACATTTTTATTGAGGACATGTTCACACATACATATAAGCAATGTATTAAATCCAGGTGGATAAAGTTCAGCTTTAGTAAGCCAAAATTCCAAAGCCTGTAGGCCTGCCCAATGTGGTATACTGGTATAAAGGGATGTCGCGTCCAAAGTACACATGATCCAATCAGGATTCAGCTGGGTATCTTGAATAATATTTAGAAATTGTGTTGTGTCCTGTATTCTAGCTCTGACATGTGTCAACAGAGGTTTCAAATATTGTGTTAAAAACACAGATAATGGTTCAGTCAATGAACCATGACCAGATAATATAGGCCTACCTGGAGGATGTGTAATGGATTTATGAATTTTAGGTAGCAGGTATAAAATCTGCTTGGATGGATCATTAACCTGAAGATGTTGGAATGTTTTTTTAGTAATGATGCCCTCATCCAATGCATCATTGAGGAATGTATCTATCTCCTGTTTACATTTTTTAGTTGGATCAACCCCCATATGCATATAACATTTGGAATCAGATAGTTGTCTAAGGCCTTCCTGAACATAGTAATTCATATTTTGAATTACCACAGCTCGTCCTTTATCAGCTTGGAGTATAACAATGTTGTGATTGGATCTAAGTTCAGATAATGCCTGTTTCTCTTCCAAAGTAATATTATCTGGGGCAATATTACATTCCAAATGAGGAAAATGAAGATCTTTGAGTACTGCTTGTTGAAAAATACCCACATTCTTATTCATGGGCGGTTGAAAAGTAGATTTGTGGAAAGTAAACTCAGAAGATCTTTGAGAAGTGGAGGTGTCCTGTTCTGAAAAAAATATCTTGAGGTTAAGTCTACGACAATAATCCATGACATCCATAGAAATAAGATAATGATCAGAGAAGAAACTGGGAACAAAACCCAATCCTTTATTAAGGATATTGTGCTGTTGGTCAGTAAGTACAAAATCCGACAAATTAAGAACATTTTCAAATGGTGTTGTCAATGTTTCAGTAATGCTTGTACCGGTCCTGGCATTGAATCTGTTCTTATTTCTATTGGTGTGTTTCCTCCCCCATCTGGGTTTCCTACCATTTCTAAAGGGAAGTGCGGATTAGTTTTTTTCTTTACTGGTGAGTTGGTGGATATTCCACCCTCACTATCAGTATATGATGACTCCTCCCCTGATGTACTTGTATGTATCTGATCTCTGTGTTTCAGTATGGACCTCGGTCTCTTCCTGGACCTGCCTCTGGTCATCCCTGGTCCTGTATCTTGGAATCTCACTGTTCTATGTATTTGAAAGGGATGTCCCTTATCATAATCCATGACATCTCTATTGAATTTTTTAACCTTCCGGTCCTTAACCAATTTGTCATAAGTAGTTAATTCTTTGGACAGCCTATCCAATAACTGGTGGTAGTTGTTGCTAGACTGGAATTTTTTGCATTCTACGCTCATTTCTTTTACTTCCGATACACATGCATCAATTGTCCTCTCATAATAAGAGGCTAAAATTTGTACAAACACCATAGAACCATGTCTTAATGCCTCATCCCATTCCTCCGTCAGCCTCTGTTCAGATCTGCCGACTAGTGGGCGGAGTTTAATTCGAAGGCCTCTAGGGGCCAAATTTTTGTGTAAATATGCTTTGAACAGTCTCAGGTGCCAAATGTTGGCTCTCAGGCCCTTTAGTCCTTTTTCCAAATTGCGGAATGCTATTTCACAACTATCACCAATATAGGAATTTGTTTGGCTTTGGTTGTTGCTTGGGACTTGGCCCAAACAAAATATGCCAATATCTTCCCTATCAGCACATAACCCATCCAATATTTTGTCCAATTCCATGCTAAATACTAATATTGATGGGCTGTCCAAGAATAAATATTAAATATATAAGTCCAATATGTAGTAATACAGGATAGGAAACCAGAGAGAGGACCAGTCAGAACTCCTATGCCCCACTAAATGTTGACTTATTTCAAACAAAGTGAAAATATAGAATACTATTATAGAATAGAAGCACAGACACAATGATCCTGACTGTATAAGACCATCTTTAACATATCTTAGACAAATTTATTGTCCACACTTGGCATAGGTTGAAATGGGAGTCACACCTACTTAAATACCATAGGAGAAATATGTCTGGTATAAATTTAAGGTGTAAATTTTTGTCAAGATTTAAAAAACATATAAATCACCTTATCAAATTGTTACCCAACTCACAGCGTTATCATGTCTCACTCAAAATATTAGGGAAAAGCTGGTATTCATGACATAATATGTCATATTGCATTTATGATTTGAAAATGCAGCACATATATAGGTATAATCAAGATATTTGGTATCCCAGAATATATATCACATGAAATATCATTGAAGCTTCAAAATCTGACATTGAGACCAACCAGGTGCATAAAACCATGTACGTGGTTGTGATATGTCTAATAATCAGAGCCACTCAAAATAAATGGTCATGAAGACTCAGCTAACCTAAGCCACAGAATATATAAACACCAAATGTCCACACAAGGTAATATAAGTGGTATTCAAACACAATATCTCCTTGGTTACTCAAAAATCTGAAATGTACCTGTTATCTAACTATGAATGGGAATAATGCAGTTGGTATTCTAGGTTATTACATAAAGTAATATGTTACTCGGGCACCAACAATCTGCAATGTGCCTGTTATCTAACTATGAATAGGAATAATTCAATTGGTATTCTAAGCTGTTACATAAAGTAATATATTACTTAGGCACCAAAATCATAGCTGTAACTCTTGTATGCATATTGTGACCAACTTAATGACTGAACAAAGTGATGGTCAAATGAGCCCCATAATATATGAAGCAAAGCCACTAAATATTAACAATATAATGGCTAACTGTTCGATAATCCAAATGAATGTAACCAAATCCACACCAGAGCAATGGTAATAATTTGTCTGCGTAAAAGAGCGTACTACTAATTGTGATATCAAAATGTTAAATTAGTCTACATTAATATGTCCTGGTTGTGTTGTTAGTAAATCTAACAATAAACAACAAAACAGTCACTCATTCCCGATCAAATAGAGAGTGGAAAAACATTTTTTCAAATGTATACATAACATAGTTATAATACACTTTACATAAGCTATTTTCAATCATATATAAATTTTGGACCACACAGTAGAAATAGAAAAGTATATGTGTCCATAAGTCAAATGTCCAAATTCTTGTGGAAAAATAACTGGACATGATTGGTATAAAGGTACTTAGGATATGAATGCTTGCATGAAACCAAACAGTTTACAACCAGTACATGTGTGTCTTTGTTCGCCCTGTCCCGAAAATTATCCTCGGCCGAAGTCGAAAAAATCTTCGTAAGTAGTGCCCCAGTTAAAGTAGGACAGGAATCATCATTTGGTCATCGCAAAAAACAGTCCACAAATATGGCAGACCATAATCCAGCCATGGTAGACCCATCCATACATAAACCGGTACTCTGACACAGTTCCCACACAAATAGTTGGAATCCTTCAGTTAGAAAAATAGATAAATAGATGTTATGCCCCTTCAAAAATGCGATTTTGAAGAAAAGTGAGTTCAAATATCTATCGCACCAAATGGTCTAATCCACAATGACAGTACATGTTATTGAAATCCACTAGGGAAGACACCTTCCGTAATAAATATATTTAAGTAGAAAAAAGTAACAGTACCTATAATATGCTGTACTCGTATCCACTATACCCACACATATGATAGGAATTCTATGATTTAAAGTCCAAAGTCGATCACCAAAATGTGTTTTTAGTTTAGAGAAAGTTCAGGTACCTTCGTATATCGTATGTTGATACCCCCAGGCCTAGGCCCAATGGTTCCATAAGGTAGTTCGCACTCCGTAGCTTGTAAATCCAAAATATAATCGACCAAAAATGTCCAAAAGCACAAGTACAGACCAAATATCAAAATGTCTAAATAGCATCCATAATATAAACCAGCGAGACCAAGTCGACAAGCGTCATCAGGGAAGGAGTCATCTCCTACCAGCCAGGAAAGGAACTAAACGCCAACAGCGAGGAACACCAGTAACGCAAAACACCACACCTCGCACGTACGGCTTTGCATGGCCAAACCAAAATACGAAAAACACACCAAAGGCCAGCAAATGTAGTTCCAGTACTTTATTGATGACAAAAAGGTGCTGGTAAATGCACCAAAATAAATACTTTAGTCCTCAGACTAGTTTCGGCATGCGCCTTCTTCAGTGAGGAAGAAAAAATAAGGCAGCTCACCAGTTTATCTAGATGCTTATAAGTAACCCCTTAACCAATGGAGAGAAGGTACATTCCATATCATTACATATTGTATGAAAAGGTAAGAGGCTTGTAGAGATAAAAAAGTGGATTATATATATATATATATATATATATATATATATATATATATATATATATATATATATATATATATATATATATATACATATATAAATGATCTCAATACTGTGGAACATATGTAAACACAAAATAAATAAATCTGCACTATATAATATATGAAAGTACAGATATCATAATCAACAAGCTACAGATGATAGTGCCCTGAACCATATTGTCATTAGTGGATAAGATTGGTATAACTGAATGTCAGTATTAGTGGATTACCTTATAAACATCAAAGGGGCAAAACATACAAAATATTTAAATAAATTCATAAATAGATACTAGGATAACTTCTCAAGTCAGAAATTCATGATATAGACACAGTAAGTAATTCCACAGATACAATGTTTGATATACATATAGCATCACCAAAAAAGGTCATAAATATATAGGTAACAGAGATGAAATCATGTAAATATTATCAATATTCCCACACATAATTAAACACCATATAAGTATTGAATATGCAAATACTGATAAGTATACATAATCCATAAAGAGTATACTTGTCATAATACTTTGAAAAAAGGATCTCAAAAATATAACCTACAATACAGTGTGAATGTTCAATAGTGAAAATGAGTATGGTATATATGTAGCATCCACAGATCTGGTCTTCAGCATAATAATGACAGAAGAACAATCATGAAAGTATGTCCATCTTAATAAATGTGACTATACCAAATTAAAATATACATATGCAGATGCAACTACATACTCCATGCCAAATATAAGATAAACACATCCTACCACCATGAAAAAATGAATATTGTGTGGAACTGTATATCATAAATGGTCATTTAGACCTGGCGGAAATAATGCTCCAAGATGGATAATCCAGTATTTTTCTTTATGACTAAGTATACTTTGCCAACCTTGTTGGTTATGTCTATTGCCCATGATTTTATCAATGATCGTAAACATAAACTAGGCTGTTTTGTGTTTGATAGAATGTTGATATAAAGCATGGGTGGATTTTTTGTTACGAATATCACTTCTGTGTTCCCCTATCCTTATTCTCAAGGAACGGGAAGTTTTTTCATGGTGGTAGGATGTGTTTATCTTATATTTGGTATGGAGTATATAGTTGCATCTGCATATGTATATTTTAATTTGGTACAGTCACATTTATTAAGATGGACATACTTTCATGATTGTTCTTCTGTCATTATTATGCTGAAGACCAGATCTGTGGATGCTACATATATACCATACTCCTTTTCCCTATTGAACATTCACACTGTATTGTAGGTTATATTTTTGAGATCCTTTTTTCAACGTATTATGACAAGTATACTCTTTATGGATTATGTATACTTATCAGTATTTGCATATTCAATACTTATATGGTGTTTAATTATGTGTAGGAATATTGATAATATTTACATGATTTCATCTCTGTTGCCTATATATTTATGACCTTTTTTGGTGATGCTATATGTATATCAAACATTGTATCTGTGGAATTACTTACTGTGTCTATATCATGAATTTCTGACTTGAGAAGTTATCCTAGTATCTATTTATGAATTTATTTAAATATTTTGTATGTTTTGCCCCTTTTATGTTTATAAGGTAATCCACTAATATTGACATTCAGTTATACCAATCTTATCCACTAATGACAATATGGTTCAGGGCACTATCATCTGTAGCTTGTTGATTATGATATCTGTACTTTCATATATTATATAGTGCAGATTTATTTATTTTGTGTTTACCTATGTTCCACAGTATTGAGATCATTTATATATATATATATATATATATATATATATATATATATATATATATATATATAACATCCACTTTTTTTATCTCTACAAGCCTCTTACCTTTTCATACAATATGTAATGATATGGAATGTACCTTCTCTCCATTGGTTAAGGGGTTACTTATAAGCATCTAGATAAACTGGTGAGCTGCCTTATTTTTTCTTCCTCACTGAAGAAGGCGCATGCCGAAAATAGACTGAGGACTAAAGTATTTATTTTGGTGCATTTACCAGCACCTTTCTGTCATCAATAAAGTACTGGAACTACATTTGCTGGCCTTTGGTGTGTTTTTCATATTTTGGTTTGGCCGTGCAAAGCCGTACGTGCGAGGTGTGGTGTTTTGCGTTACTGGTGTTCCTCGCTGTTGGCGTTTAGTTCCTTTCCTGGCTGGTAGGAGATGACTCCTTCCCTGATGACGCTTGTCGACTTGGTCTCGCTGGTTTATATTATGGATGCTATTTAGACATTTTGATATTTGGTCTGTACTTGTGCTTTTGGACATTTTTGGTCGATTATATTTTGGATTTACAAGCTACGGAGTGCGAACTACCTTATGGAACCATTGGGCCTAGGCCTGGGGGTATCAACATACGATATACGAAGGTACCTGAACTTTCTCTAAACTAAAAACACATTTTGGTGATCGACTTTGGACATTAAATCATAGAATTCCTATCATATGTGTGGGTATAGTGGATACATGTACAGCATATTATAGGTACTGTTACTTTTTTCTACTTAAATATATTTATTACGGAAGGTGTCTTCCCTAGTGGATTTCAATAACATGTACTGTCATTGTGGATTAGACCATTTGGTGCGATAGATATTTGAACTCACTTTTCTTCAAAATCGCATTTTTGAAGGGGCATAACATCTATTTATCTATTTTTCTAACTGAAGGATTCCAACTATTTGTGTGGGAACTGTGTCAGAGTACCGGTTTATGTATGGATGGGTCTACCCATGGCTGGATTATGGTCTGCCATATTTGTGGACTGTTTTTTGCGATGACCAAATGATGATTCCTGTCCTTCTTTAACTGGGGCACTACTTACGAAGATTTTTTCGACTTCGGCCGAGGATAATTTTCGGGACAGGGCGAACAAAGACACACATGTACTGGTTGTAAACTGTTTGGTTTCATGCAAGCATTCATATCCTAAGTACCTTTATACCAATCATGTCCAGTTATTTTTCCACAAGAATTTGGACATTTGACTTATGGACACATATGCTTTTCTATTTCTACTGTGTGGTCCAAAATTTATATATGATTGAAAATAGCTTATGTAAAGTGTATTATAACTATGTTATGTATACATTTGAAAAAATGTTTTTCCACTCTCTATTTGATCGGGAATGAGTGACTGTTTTGTTGTTTATTGTTAGATTTACTAACAACACAACCAGGACATATTAATGTAGACTAGTTTAACATTTTGATATCACAATTAGTAGTACGCTCTTTTACACAGACAAATTATTACCATTGCTCTGGTGTGGATTTGGTTACATTCATTTGGATTATCGAACAGTTAGCCATTATATTGCTAATATTTAGTGGCTTTGCTTCATATATTATGGGGCTCATTTGACCATCACTTTGTTCAGTCATTAAGTTGGTCACAATATGCATACAAGAGTTACAGCTATGATTTTGGTGCCTAAGTAATATATTACTTTATGTAACAGCTTAGAATACCAATTGAATTATTCCTATTCATAGTTAGATAACAGGCACATTGCAGATTTTTGGTGCCCGAGTAACATATTACTTTATGTAATAACCTAGAATACCAACTGCATTATTCCCATTCATAGTTAGATAACAGGTACATTTCAGATTTTTGAGTAACCAAGGAGATATTGTGTTTGAATACCACTTATATTACCTTGTGTGGACATTTGGTGTTTATATATTCTGTGGCTTAGGTTAGCTGAGTCTTCATGACCATTTATTTTGAGTGGCTCTGATTATTAGACGTATCACAACCACGTACATGGTTTTATGCACCTGGTTGGTCTCAATGTCAGATTTTGAAGCTTCAATGATATTTCATGTGATATATATTCTGGGATACCAAATATCTTGATTATACCTATATATGTGCTGCATTTTCAAATCATAAATGCAATATGATATATTATGTCATGAATACCAGCTTTTCCCTAATATTTTGAGTGAGACATGATAACGCTGTGAGTTGGGTAACAATTTGATAAGGTGATTTATAATTTACACCAGACATATTTCTCCTATGGTATTTAAGTAGGTGTGACTCCCATTTCAACCTATGCCAAGTGTGGACAATAAATTTGTCTAAGATATGTTAAAGATGGTCTTATACAGTCAGGATCATTGTGTCTGTGCTTCTATTCTATAATAGTATTCTATATTTTCACTATTTTTGAAATAAGTCAACATTTAGTGGGGCATAGGAGTTCTGACTGGTCCTGTCTCTGGTTTCCTATCCTATTACTACATATTGGACTTATATATTTAATATTTATTCTTGGACAGCCCATCAATATTAGTATTTAGCATGGAATTGGACAAAATATTGGATGGGTTGTGTGCTGATAGGGAAGATATTGGCATATTTGGTTTGGGCCAAGTCCCAAGCAACAACCAAAGTCAAACAAATTCCTATATTGGTGATAGTTGTGAAATAGCATTCCGCAATTTGGAAAAAGGACTAAAGGGCCTGAGAGCCAACATTTGGCACCTGAGACTGTTCAAAGCATATTTACATAAAAATTTGGCCCCTAGAGGCCTTCGAATTAAACTCCGCCCACTAGGCAGATCTGAACAGAGGCTGATGGAGGAATGGGATAAGGCATTAAGACATGGTTCTATGGTGTTTGTAAAAATTTTAGCCTCTTATTATGAGAGGACAATTGATGCATGTGTATCGGAAGTAAAAGAAATGAGCGTAGAATGCAAAAAATTCCAGTCTAGCAACAACTACCACCAGTTATTGGATAGGCTGTCCAAAGAATTAACTACTTATGACAAATTGGTTAAGGACCGGAAGGTTAAAAAATTTAATAGAGATGTCATGGATTATGATAAGGGACATCCCTTTCAAATACAGAGAACAGTGAGATTCCAAGATACAGGACTAGGGATGACCAGAGGCAGGTCCAGGAAGAGACCGAGGTCCATACTGAAACACAGAGATCAGATACATACAAGTACATCAGGGGAGGAGTCATCATATACTGATAGTGAGGGTGGAATATCCACCAACTCACCAGTGAAGAAAAAAACTAATCCGCACTTCCCTTTAGAAATGGTAGGAAACCCAGAGGGGGGAGGAAACACACCAATAGAAATAAGCACAGATTCAATGCCAGGACTGGTACAAGCATTACTGAACATTGACAACACCATTTGAAAATGTTCTTAATTTGTCAGATTTTGTACTTACTGACCAACAGCACAATATCCTTAATAAAGGAATGGGTTTTGTTCCCAGTTTCTTCTCTGATCATTATCTTATTTCTATGGATGTCATGGATTATTGTCGTAGACTTAACCTCAAGATATTTTTTTCAGAACAGGACACCTCCACTTCTCAAAGATCTTCTGAGTTTACTTTCCACAAATCTACTTTTCAACCGCCCATGAATAAGAATGTGGGTATTTTTCAACAGGCAGTACTCAAAGATCTTCATTTTCCTCATTTGGAATGTAATATTGCCCCAGATAATATTACTTTGAAAGAGAAACAGGCATTATCTGAACTTAGATCCAATCACAACATTGTTATACTCCAAGCTGATAAAGGAGGAGCTGTGGTAATTCAAAATATGAATTACTATGTTCAGGAAGGCCTTAGACAACTATCTGATTCCAAATGTTATATGCATATGGGGGTTGATCCAACTAAAAAATTTAAACAGGAGATAGATACATTCCTCAATGATGCATTGGATGAGGGCATCATTACTAAAAAAACATTTCACCATCTTCAGGTTAATGATCCATCCAAGCAGATTTTATACCTGCTACCTAAAATTCATAAATCCATTACACATCCTCCAGGTAGGCCTATAGTATCTGGTCATGGTTCATTGACTGAACCATTATCTGTGTTTTTAACACAATATTTGAAACCTCTAAACCTCTGTTGACACATGTCAGAGCTAGAATACAGGACACAACACAATTTCTAAATATTTTTCAAGATACCCAGCTGGATCCTGATTGGATCATGTGTACTTTGGACGTGACATCCCTTTATACCAGTATACCACATTGGGCAGGCCTACAGGCTTTGGAATTTTGGCTTACTAAAGCTGAACTTTATCCACCTGGATTTAATACATTGCTTATATGTATGTGTGAACATGTCCTCAATAAAAATGTATTTTATTTCCAAGGGGATTGTTATTGGCAACTAAGAGGTACAGCTATGGGTGCCTCTTTCGCCCCAATATATGCCGATCTTTTTATGGCATATCCGGAAGAATGCCTTATTTACAATCCCTTACATAACATCTACCTAGTTGAAATGGACATCTGGAGGAGATACCTGGATGATTGCTGGATGGTGTGGCGTGCGGACATTGCTTATCTCTCTGAATTTGTGGACTATTTAAACAACAATATATGGGGAATTGAATTTTCCATTACATCTCATAAATATGTAATAGATTTTTTGGATGTCACTGTATATCGCAACAGTGACCATACCCTTAATACGAAAATTCATAGAAAGTATCCACAGTTCAACTCATTACTTCATGCCTCTAGCATGCACCCACGCCACACCATCCGCAACATCCCCAAATCTCAATATTTGAGAATGAAACGCATCAACTCCTCTACTGTTGATTATGAAACAGCTAAACAGGATTTGAGGATTAGGTTTTTGGACAGGGGTTATTCTGATTTTGATATTGAATCTGCCAGGGTCTGGACCGACAAACAGGATAGAAGTTCACAGTTACAATATAAAGACAGGGGCAATCGCCCAAAGGACGATAATATCAGATTCATTACCACCTTTGGTAGGAATCATCAACTAGTTAGGGGTATTCTCAATAATAATTGGAACATTCTGTTAGCGAATGACCATCTCAGACATATTTTGGGAAACCAATGCTCCATCTCTTATAGGAGAGGTAAAACCTTGGGTACACTGTTTTCACACTATAAACATCAGGAGAGTGGTGGTGCAAACTATAAACAACTCACAATCACAGGTGATGAACTTTTGGGCACTTTCCCTTGTGGCCATTGCAGCTCATGTGGTCAGGTGAACAAGCTCAAACAATTCACTAGCCAACACTAGCAAGGTGTATGATGTTCGAACATTTGGTAATTGTTCATCAAGTTGGGTCATTTATTTGGCCACGTACCAATGTACTGCTTTTATGTGGGCAAAACTTCCCGTTCCTTGAGAATAAGGATAGGGGAACACAGAAGTGATATTCGTAACAAAAAATCCACCAATGCTTTATATCAACATTCTATCAAACACAAAACAGCCAAGTTTATGTTTATGATCATTGATAAAATCATGGGCAATAGACATAACCAACAAGGTTGGCAAAGTATACTTAGTCATAAAGAAAAATACTGGATAATCCATCTTGGAGCATTATTTCCGCCAGGTCTAAATGACCATTTATGATATACAGTTCCACACACTATTCATTTTTTCATGGTGGTAGGATGTGTTTATCTTATATTTGGTATGGAGTATGTAGTTTCATCTGCATATGTATATTTTAATTTGGTATAGTCACATTTATTAAGATGGACACACTTTCATGATTGT
Organism: Protopterus annectens; assembly: GCF_019279795.1. NCBI lineage: Eukaryota > Metazoa > Chordata > Ceratodontiformes > Protopteridae > Protopterus > Protopterus annectens. Next base: position 176,327,513 of record NC_056729.1, on the reverse strand, counting down.
TCTTCTGTCATTATTATGCTGAAGACCAGATCTGTGGATGCTACATATACCATACTCATTTTCACTATTGAACATTCACACTGTATTGTAGGTTATATTTTTGAGATCCTATTTTCAAAGTATTATGACAAGTATACTCTTTATGGATTATGTATACTTATCAGTATTTGCATATTCAATACTTATATGGTGTTTAATTATGTGTAGGAATATTGATAATATTTACATGATTTCATCTCTGTTACCTATATATTTATGACCTTTTTTGGTGATGCTATATGTATATCAAACATTGTATCTGTGGAATTACTTACTGTGTCTATATCATGAATTTCTGACTTGAGAAGTTATCCTAGTATCTATTTATGAATTTATTTAAATATTTTGTATGTTTTGCCCCTTTTATGTTTATAAGGTAATCCACTAATATTGACATTCAGTTATACCAATCTTATCCACTAATGACAATATGGTTCAGGGCACTATCATCTGTAGCTTGTTGATTATGATATCTGTACTTTCATATATTATATAGTGCAGATTTATTTATTTTGTATTTACCTATGTTCCACAGTATTGAGATCATTTATATATATATATATATATATATATATATATATATATATATATATATATATATATATATAATCCACTTTTTATCTCTACAAGCCTCTTACCTTTTCATACAATATGTAATGATATGGAATGTACCTTCTCTCCATTGGTTAAGGGGTTACTTATAAGCATCTAGATAAACTGGTGAGCTGCCTTATTTTTTCTTCCTCACTGAAGAAGGTGCATGCCAAAACTAGTCTGAGGACTAAAGTATTTATTTTGGTGCATTTACCAGCACCTTTTTGTCATCAATAAAGTACTGGAACTACATTTGCTGGCCTTTGGTGTGTTTTTCGTATTTTGGTTTGGCCGTGCAAAGCCGTACGTGTGAGGTGTGGTGTTTTGCTGAACAGGGATGAGCCATCAAAGGGGGTGTTAATAAAGTATGACTTGAAGGGTTCCACAAAGTTACACAAGCACATCCAGGAATGTCTCCTAAGGGCAATTCCTGAATCTGCTGACCTACTCGCTCAATCGGCTGCATAAAAAAATGAGCCTTATGGACGAGTTTACTACTGAATTAAGGGTGGAGAGTTGGGAGGATACCTTGTCTGTTACCCCACTGCTACTGAACTCTGGAGAGCTTCTCCAAGCTCCTTTAGGAAATCTCTCTATAGCCTAGTGGAATGGGTAAGATAATTCAGTAACCGGAGTGTGAAGGTCGCTGAAGAAAACATGAGCATTCCGTACATGTCCATTGTGCGGAAATCTTTGTTCAGAGGATAGACAGAGGTGGACGTCTCAGACAACTCAGTTTTGGTGGCTGCTGCCACCACCGTAGCATCTACCGGGAGCCCTTTCATTAGAATAATTTTGTCTTCTGGAGAAGTGATAAATTTATTCAGCCTCCTAGGGACAAGCTCCACTGTGTCTGGCGACTCCCACGCCTTTTGACAAACCAGTTCCATGAGTCCGTTGAAAGGCGGAGACACCCAAGTGGTGGAAGGGTGAGACCCAAAAGCATTCAGGTAAACAGACTCCTCATCAGAAGGGGTGATGGGCTTCTAGCCACCTCTCTGTTTAAGGATCTCTAAGATGTCTGCATAGGATACATCTTCAAAGGATGACCGTGGGGACCCTTCTGAGTCACTGAAGTCTGTGTCAGATGTGACTGACTCCTGTGGGGAGTCCAAATGCTTCCTCTTGCATAACCTCTTCACCCGTTGATACTTCCTAATGCTCTGGGTCTCAACGTCTGTGTGGAATCGGTAATGCCGAGATGGACATCAATGCCTTTGGGGGAGGAATGATTGGACCTGAGAGTGTGGCTGTCTGCAGGGACAGTGCTCTCCTCATGGCTTTGAAAGCTCCCCATCCATGATCCAAGGAAACTCCTGGATCCACAGAACCAGAAGGTCCTCCCATCCCTATGGGGGTCGGGTCCGAAGCAGAGGTAGGAGCCAAACTTACCCGTGCTGAAGCCCTGAGAGGCAAGGTCGGACCCAAAGAAAACTTGGCCCAACTTCCATCCCCAGACCTGCCCAGAGAATGTCAGATCCTAGACCCCATGGATAGCACTGAGGTAGTCTAAGTGGTCGAAGACGGAAATCCTGGAGCAGGTCTTGGCTCCAAATGTTCCACAACTATGAGTTCCATGCATTCTGGGTCTGAAACCACAACTCGGGTTGGAGGAGGAATTGATGTTATTGGGATAGGTGTAGTCAGTTCTGAAGCCTCCTGGGTCAGTTCTGACAAAAGTTTTGCCAGCGCTGGTGTCTTCAAAAGTCTCTTGACCACATGATCCACATCATAGTTAGAAAGACTTCTAGAGAATCAAGAAGAGGGAGCTGGAGATAGTATAGTTGTGTACCTACCATAAATGTAGACACTCGAGTGTATTCACTGTTGCAGTCATTACACTTGGGTTATCCTGCTGGCAGGCTACCCGCAGTAAGCCAGAGTTCCAAAGTCTAGGTCTGGCATCGGTTGCTGTCGCCTCTTCCCTAACATCAGTGCGCCAGGGGTAGAAAAGATGCAACCGACGCCATTTTCTTCAGTTTTTCTTGCCCCAGATGTCAGGTTCCCCCAAATTGGTAGGCTGAAAATTATGCCAATAAGTATGCATGCACAAAATAAACATTTCCTTCATCTAAAAGCAAATACACCACATAAGTTGTATAGGATAGAGAAGTACAGATAAGTCCCAGCAAAGAAAGGGGGGGGTGGTGGGTGGGTAACCTGGACTGCAACAGTGAATACACTCGAACATCAACATTTATGGTAGGTACACAACTGTACTATGTTCATCATGTTTCACTGTTGCAGTCATTACACTTGGGTTGAATCCCAAAGCTGAGATTGGGTGGCTGGGCCTAAATAGGATTAGGAGAGGCTACCAGGCCCCTGCAGAACTGCAGTGGCAAAGCCTGCTCTGGATTTAGAGTAGAGAGGTAAGTGGTAGTGCTTGGTGAAAGTGTGCACTGAACTCCAGGTTGCAGCTTCTAAAATGTCTTTGGTTGGTACTCCTCTGAGAAAGGCTGTTGAAGTGGCTGCTGCTCTGGTAGAATGTGGCCTAATGTCCTTAGGCACTGTTTTGCCATGTTGTGTATAACAGAAGCAAATGCAGTGTCCTATCCATTTTGAAATTGTCTGCTTTGAGATAGGCTTTCCTTGTGATCCTGCAGCATAAGCTACAAAAGTTGCTCAGTTTTTCTGAAAGCTTTTGTTTTGTGCAAGTAGAATCGTAGCTGTCTGTGTATGTCTAAAGCGTGCAGAAGTCTCTCCCCTTTATTCTGGGGATTTGGGTAGAACGTTGGCAAATGAACGGTTTGGTTAAGAGCCACACTGGAAACCACCTTTGGCATAAATGTTGGGTTTGTCCTTAGAGAGACCCTGTCCTGGTGAAAAATGATGATTTTGATGATGATGCCTGTAACTCTGAAACTCTTCTTGCTGAAATTATTGCTAGGAGCAGAGCAGTTTTCCATGATAAAAATTTTATATCAGCTGTGCTGGCTGGCTCAAAAGGAGGCAGTGTGAGCTTTTCTAAAACAAAATTGAGGTCCCAAGTAGGTATTGGTGCTCTCCTTGGGGGTCTTATGTTTTCTGCCCCTCTGAGGTACTGCCTTAGTAGTGGATGTGAAAAAATCGGAGGTTCCATATTGTAATGAGCTGAAATGGCAGAGGCATGGATCTTAATAGATGAGAAGGATAGGCCTTTGTCCAGCATCTCAGGTATTGTAAAATCTGAGGTATATTTGGAACAAGTGGTTCTAGTCCTTGTGCCTGGTTCCAAGCACGAATCTCTTCCATTTTTCTGCACAAGATTTCTTGTGCTGGGCCTCCTGGTTTCTAAAATGACATCCATAACAGCTTTAGAGAGAGGTGTGGTCTGAGTGGCTATATTATCTGCCATGCAGCCAGATTTAAGGTTCTGAGTTGACTATGCAGAATCTGATTGTTTTGTTGAGTCAGAAAATGAGGAATTTGAGGTAAAGGCCAGGCCTTAAGATTGGGTACCAGTGCTGGCGTGGCCAGTCTGGGGCAAACAGGATCATTTTTAGCCTCTCTTGTCTGACCTTTAGGAGCACCTTGGGAAGAAGAGGCAGTGGAGGGAAGGCATAAACTGTCAGGATTTTCCAGCTGAATTATAGTGCATCCACTTTCCATGCTTGTGAGTGATAAGTTCTTGTGCAGAATTTCTGTAGTTGGCAATTGTGAGGGGAGGCAAAAAGATCTATGTCTGGGCATCCCCATTTCCTTGTTATCATGCTGAAGACCTGATGATTTAGTTTCCATTCGTGAGGATCCATGAGATTTCTGCTTAGTTCGTCTGCCAGTGTATTTTTCATTCCTGGCAGGAATTGTGAATGCAGATGTACTTGGTAGGTTAATGCTGTGTTCCACAAAGTCATGGCTTGCCTGCAGAGGGGGTAGGAATGCATGCCCCCTTGCTTGTTTATGTACCACATAACTGTGGTATTGTCCGTCTTTAGTAATAATTGTCCTGGATGTAGTAGGTCCTTGAAAGCTGTCAGGGCATTCTGTACAGCTAGCATCTCTTTTTGATTGATGTGAAGATGCATTTGTTCTTTGGGCCACGTGCCGTGAATACATTTTCCTGCCATGTGTGGCCCCGAGGCATAATCCGATACATCCGTTGTTATTGTCTGCCTGGCTGTGGGTAAGGTGAAAGGCTGTCCCCTGTTGTGGTGACAGGCCTGGGACCACCATCAAAACTCCTGTTGTAGGCAGGGAATTAAAGTAATTATTGTTTCCAGGCTGTGGCAATGTTGAGTCCAAACACTTTTTAGATACCGTTGTAGTTTCCTCATATGCAGTCTTGCATATGGAATTAGTAGAATGCAGGATGCCATGAAGCCCAGGGCCTGCAGAATTTTTCTCGCAGGGAGATGGGTCTTTGTTGTCATCATTTGAAAGTAATGAGTCAGTTGCCTTTGCTTGTCTGGCGTGAGATAAGCCATCTGGGTAGTTATATTTAAGCTTGCACCCAGGAATATTATCTCTTGAGAGGACACTAGTTTTGATTTCTTTTCGTTTACTGTGTACCCTAGGCAAATTAGTAATCTTTTTACAAACACCAGATATTTTAGAATGTCTTTGCTCTCTGCTTGAATAAGGCAGTCGTCTAAGTAGGGATATATTTGTATTCCTCTTTGTCTGCAAAATGCAATTACTGGTGCCAAGCATTTTGTGAAGACCCTGGGCACAGTAGATAATACAAAGGGCAGTGCAGAGAATTGGTATTGCATTGAGTCAGCTATAAATCTGAGGTATCTTCTGCAAGACTGTCTGATTGGGACATGCAGTTATGCCTCCTTGAGGTCCAAAGTAACTAGCCAAGCCTTCTTGCCCAGCATGGGTAGAAGTTGCTGCAGTGTTAATATTTTGAATTTTGGAACATCCAGGAAATTATTTAGGATTGTCAGGTCCAATATTGGTCTCCAGGCTTTGTCCTTTCTGGGTACTAGGAAAAGTCTTAAGTAAAATCCTTGCCCCTGTTCCTGCTGTGGTACTCTTTGAATAGCCCCCATGTCCATGAGAGCAGAAATTTGTTTTTGTGCCTCTGCCCATTGGTTTTGTGGCAGGTCCGGCATACCTTTTGATTTTGGAAGGCTGTGAAAGTGGAACCTGTAACCCTGAGAAACAATATTCAGTACCCATTTGTCCTGGGTGATTATGTGCCAATTTTGTGAGAAAAGTGCTAGCTTTCCCCCTAGGGGTGCTGCCAAAAGGTAAGTGCTTGGCATTTGTAGAGGGGAGTAATTGGGACTTTTTCCTAAAAGGTTGTGATTTGTCTTCTCCTCCCTTGGGGACTGAAGCACCCCATTGCTTAGCTCTGTAGAAGCCTTGGGGCTGAGATATGCCTCTTGGGCGTCTGTATCTGCCTCTTTATGGCCTGTCTGACACTGGAAAGGATCAATTTTTTGAAGGCCAGTTTCTGCTAAACCTAGGTGGTTGAACCTGTAAGAAATCCTTTACTGTCTGCATTGATTTTGCTTTATCCTCCATTTTCTTTAACACCTCTTCTGCCTTAACACTAAACAAAGTCTCATGCTGTAGTGGAGCATCCAATAATTTTACTTTAACATGTTCAGGTAAACTTTGTTCTTTCAACCAAGCATGCCTTCGAATGACAGACTCTGTAACTGCGGCTCTACAAGAAGCCTCTAATGAATCAAAACCACATTGCAGAGTATGCTTTCCCACTTGTTCAGCTGCATGCAATAAATCCTGCATTTCCTTATTGTCAGGATTTTCTGAGTTTGTAAGCATTTTCTGTTTTAACAAAGACATGAGGTACTGTTGATATTTAAGCATGTGAAACTGGCAGTTTAAAGCCCTTACAGCTAAAGTAGCAGAAGTGTAAACCCCCCCCCCCCATCTATCCAGAGCTCAAGAATCCCTATCAGTGGGGACAGGATTTTTAGCAGTGGAAGCCTTAACCCCTTTGGGACCCTGAGGAATTGTTTCTGGGTCAGCAGCAGGGTTTTTATAAAGAAATTTATGAGAGTCAGGGACCCTGTAGTACCGGTCTGGCTTGACTGGTGCAGAGGGTAAAGAATCAGGAGACAGACTGGATTCAGAGAAAACATCATTAACAATATCAAGCACAGGGGGGATAGCCAGGGGCCTGTGCTGAGGCAATAAAAGAAAATCTCTGAGCCTTTTCTTGGATTCTGAATAATCCTGGCTCTCGCAATGGAAATGCTCCTGCATGGTGTGCAGGGTTTCCCCAAAAGAATAATCCTCAGGTGGGGAGGCTGAAGGTATAGATTCCTCTGCATCAGAGTCCTCATAAGGAGGGAGAGAATATCCCTGATCTGAAGAGGAATCAGAGGAAATAGAAACCTGGTCAGTGGAATCATAGTCAGTGTCTTGCCTAGGCCTTTTATCAGGAGGGGGATGGGAATCCCTGGTCAAGTGATTAAGTCTTCGGCCATTTTAAGCATCTGTTTCTTTGGCATGGATGACTGTTCAGGAGAATGCTGTACTTGTTTCCTTGTCTTTAATGGTGTTTTTGACTTTGCCTTGGCTGCTGCAGTGGACTTAATAGTAAGCTGTGAAGGTCTGAAAACACCCTCAGAAGCCAATGCCTGCTCAGCGGCTCCAGACCCATCTGAGGGAAAAGTTTCCGCAGGCCCAATACCTTGAGCTTCCAGAGGCCTAGTTGTCTCCACATGGGAGTTGGAGGCGGCCTGTGGCTCTGAGGTAGCGGGTGTCAGGGGCTGTGAAAGTGCCTCACTGAGAACCGGCAAACCAGCGACTGGTCTAGAAGAGGCTTCGTCGTCAGTTTTGGACCTCGGATGCCTGTCCCTGTCCTTGTCTTTGCGTTTTTTATGAAATCTAGTCATCGGTTGTTCCGACGGCATAATGTAGTTAAATCTTCGGCCAAAGTAGTGTAAAGCAAAATCAAACCGACGTTTAATAGTGCATTTGTTGAATCTAGCACAAAACCGACAACTAGTAACTTCGTGGTCAGGGCCTAGGCAAGGAATACAGTAAGAGTGAAAGTCCTTATGAGGTACTTGCTTCCCATAAGAAATACAACTGTTAAATTTTACTGACATCGGTCTGAAGCAAGAAAAAGTTTCACCAACGGGGTACTTAGCTTTACTGTAGACTTCGGTTCTGAAACTCAATTACAAAAATCTCATGAGTCGGCCGACCGGCACTTGCGAACTGCTTTTGCTTCGGGCATCGCGCGGCAAGAAAGACTGAAGAAAATGGCGTCAGTTGCATCTTTTATACCCCTGGCGCACTGACGTCAGGGAAGAGGTGACAGCAACGACGCCGGACCTAGACTTTGGAACTCTGGCCGACTGCGGGAAGCCTGCCAGCAAGATAACCCAAGTGTAATGACTGCAACAGTGAAACACGATGAACATCCTGTGGTCTTTATAAAGGGAGACCTTAAAGTGGGATATACCGGCTCCAGTACAGGGGACCGGCTCCTCACTTGGAAAACCAATGGCTGCAAAACTCATGGAGCTGAAGTAGATGGTGTATTGGGTCCGACAGACTTGGATATCATTGGAGACATTTTTGCTGACTTTTTCAATGGCTCCGACTGGTATGAAGCAGTAGAAGATGACATTTTTGAAGTTTTTGTACTGTCTGATTTTTGGATAGGTGAAGTAAGTTACTTTGGAGAACTTTGACCCTGTTCCAAAGCCTCTGCAAAAGAAGATTTCACTAGTCCTCTCAAGATTAATTTGCTCTTCCTCTCATGATGTACCCTGGAGCTAAAGGAGTGGCAAATAGCGCATGACTCCTGTAAGTGAACTGCCCTCAGGCAGTAAACACATTCTGTATGTCCATTGGTGATGGACATCTTCTGATTACACTTAGGGCATTTCTTAAATCTTGACTTAACCTCTTTAGTTTGTTCAGACATATCCAGTGGTCAGATCTAATAGTTAAACAACAAAATGACCCTCTAACTAAAATGGGCTCTAAAGCTCTCTAAATTAAACAAGCTTGTATAAGTATTAAGAAAACAATTCAAGGAAAAAACTTTTTAACAACTGTAACACTTCTAATATATAGTGTGAGGAAAAAGGTTGAAATCTAAGGAGAACAGCCCTCTAATTCAAATGGACTAGCAGCTCTCTAATCAAAAAACGAGCCAGGTAGACAGGAATGGAAATTCACACTAAAATAACACACCTGTACAAAATTATAAGAGACAAAATTTAAACAAGACTGCTTTAACCACTGACAATGCAGTCACACACTCGCACTCTGTAACTAGCTAAATCATGTACTATCAAGAAAAAGATATAAACATAAAAATATATCTCAAAACTTTTTCTAAGGTTAAAAAGTTAGAATACTAAGCTAACGACACCTACGTAGTATAGAGAAAAATGGGATAGGGGAACTATATAGGCCCAAATAAAAATATGGCCAATAAATTTAACACCATACACTCTACCACAAGCAGAATGCTATTTAAATAAGCTCTTTCAAAGAACAAGTAAACAGAGAAACAAAATATAATAAAAATTTTGTCAAAAACTTAGTAAATATACAAAAAGGAATTTTTTGACTTACCCAGAGCTGGAGAATTACCCAATCTGTTCTAGCAGCAAAAGAGATCTGAGGAAGGCACCAGAGCATCATGGGATATGGAGTAAGCCATTAGCTGGTTGAAGATCTCAAGCTTTAGTAAATGGCTGAGTTGGAACAGAGGATCGGTTCCAAACCCATAAGTACAGAATGAAGGTGAAATAGGACAACTTAACACATAATGTTTCATATGTAGCGTACCCATGTTTAGAGTATAAACCTTGATAATTGACTCCAAGAATGCAACATTAAATTAAAGTTAAAATTCATTACTCAAGAAAAAGAAGAAAAACATTTTCAAAATTTCCAAAAGTAATGCTTCTATTCACATAGCACTAAATGTAAATTGTAAAAATTCAAACAGAACAGGCACATTTTCCTAAATTAATTACTTAATAGCTTGGTCTGAGAAGAAAAAAGAAATACTGTGGTAAGATTGTGAAAATGAAAATCACATGCACTCATTTTCTTGTCAAGCCATGATGAAAATTATGCAGTCACCACAAATTGCAGTGGTTAAGTCTGAAAGCATTTTCTAATTTAAGAAAGCCTGACTTAATATTACAAATACGTAACAATAAATCAGATATGCTCAACCAATATTTAGACATACTGCCATATAACTTACACTATGTCATGCAAAATAAAAGAAAAATAAATGCAGCCATTGTAAAATCAAATAATTTAACACACATTTACACTCATTTAAAGCACTACTGCAAGGCTTTGGGGGGGGGGGGGTTATAATTTATTATCAGATCTATCCTAAAATACCACTGATAAATACATTATATGCAGCATGCTAGTCAACATTTTTTTCACTTAAAGCAACAAAAACATGTTTTATTAATTCTATGAGGTTCACAAAGCAATATGTTTTAAAAGGAAAACAGTAACATGAAATTGTCAAGTTAGTGCATTTAAAAACTAAAAATACTTTAATAGAAAAAAGTGAGAGTTTCACATAAATAAAAATACCTGAATTCCATTTTAAAATGCTTTAATGTGTGACACATATTTACATATGCATGTGTGTGTGTGTGTGTGTGTGTGTAGCTGCCAGCCCAGCTATCTGGAATTTTGTAAGTAATCCTATGTCATTTGTGAATATTAATATGACCCATAGGCTTGTCTCACAAATGTAAGAGAACTATATTTTCTGTGGATATTAAACTACTGGTGCAAAAGTGTATGTTGAACTGTATGTTATGTACTGAGCTTCAATAATGTAACTACAGTATACCCTATTGGAAAAAAAAAACAGAAATGTATATAAACTATATTAATAGCAGAAGTTGAACATAAAGAGTTAGCTTGCAAACCTTTCAGGAAAATAAGTTAGAAGTGTTTTACGATGAGCTATAAAAAATTTAGTTTCAGTGCAGCAAGCAGACGCAATGTCTAGAGCTAGAGGTTTTCCTGTTGTCTGGAAACAGAAATAATTACTAGGAGCCAAATGTAAAATTGTTAAATGTTTTATGACTTTCAGTTCTAGGCAAACTTCTGAGAGATAAGTATTTTTCACAGAGAAATGTTAAATTCTGCTGGTATCATTTTAGCCTGGAAACCGGAGGCAGGTGACACATAGTGATGTCATCCAACTGATCCAGCAGTAATGTTTTAATATTAAATTGGGAATTCTCTCAGAGATTGGGCATTTTGTTTCTTGCTTTGGATCTGAAAACATCCCTTCTGCACTTCTCATCTGTATTTGCCTTGGTCTATAAGTTATTGTTTTTTCTTTTAGAGATAGACAGAAATTTAATAAAGATTAGTTTAGATGTTTTCTGTGTTAATTTGACACTGTTTTGCAATGTTGTTTTAAAATATTTCCTGTGATTCTGAACTCTGAAGTGACTGTTTCTGTTATTGAGTATTGTCCTGTTCTTTTACAATTTATTGTTACATATATTTAACTTTTTAATTGTGGCTGGTTTGTTTAGAGATATGTAAGCTCTTAGCATATTTGCTTATGTATTTGGTGACACTGTACAGGCCACTCTTAAATAGCTTTGCAAGTCTTGATCACACTTACTACCTGGAAAACAGTAACATTACACAGTAGGATTGGACACCCTTTGGTAAGGGCCTTACAGCAGCTGATAAGTACGGGTGGCTGGTGGCAGCTGGTACTACCTTATAGCCTGGCCAGAAGGGAGCATATCTAGTAAACCTGTGCCAGCCTTTCCCAGGAATGTATGTGTTTGTATATAAATCAAATCTCAAAGTGTGTGTGTGTGTCAGCTACTTGGGCAGGGACATGAAGCACTGGTTGGGCAGATAGGGTGCTGGAGGTCTTAGCATCCACTCGGCTGAGATCTTAACCCTATAGCTGTGCCAGTGGGGAGTCTTACTGGGAATCTGGAGAAAGAGGCAGAAACCAGCCCCAAACTGACTGTGATCTCTATGTGCTCTTAAGGGAAATTGTACTGTAATGTGTGTGTATACTTGTCATCCTTCCAATGTCCACGCACCTCACTGGTGTTAGTGGTGAGGATTGAGGCTCCTTGATTACTGGGCCAGTGCAAGAGCATCACAGTGTGTGTGTGTGTGTGTGTGTGTGTGTGTGTGTGTGTGTGTGTGTGTGTGTGTGTGTGTGTGTGTGTGTGTGTGTGTACATGCAAAAGTATGGCTCTATTAGTTTTACTTGGATAAAAGTGCTCTCAGATGTTGGTATTCCTAAGAAGAAGATACGAAAATCCTCAACATTTAGTTTAGTACTTGTGCTTTACTGATTTTGTTAAATTTTTTATGTCCATATGCATGTGTGAGTGTGTATTATATATATAAAAACACACACAGCAAGAGTACATCTCTGTCAAATGTCTCTGTGGACTATTCTCATTTAAGGGTAACTGAAGTGCAAGCAAAGCACACTCTGTCTCTTACATCATAAGCTGCAAAATGGTTTAAAAATGCAGTGGTATGTCTGTGCTGAGGGCAGAAGTCAAACATTCCCAGAGGAGGAAGCAAGACTCATGAAGTAAATGCTGTAGTTTTGTCTTGTGAGACTTCCTTTAGAGTAGAAGCAAAATGATAAGATATACTTGTGAGTGGAAGACATTTCTTTCTTTTTTTTTTTGATTCTGTAACATGAAAGGAAGAAACCAAGCACAAGTAAACCTCCAGCAGTCTAGGATGAGACAGAAAGCAAGATTCTGCTTTTCAGATAATGATTTTAAACTGACTTAACTATTGTTTTGATTTATTACGAGCTGCTTCAATTAATGTGTACTGTTCTGTCTACATCTGAGTAAAGCCATTTGTGGTATAATATTTCTTTCAATTATACATGGAAGTCCTTACTTTTCTGTAACTGTAGTAATAGGCAGTAGCTTTCTATAAACTATAAATTGTTTTGATGCTGCATTTTTACCCAGGAAGACTGGGTGACAAAACAGGAATATGTCCTAAACAGAGGAAATTGCAAGATACCATTTAAATTTTATGTATAAAAAGGAAAGTAGTACCATAGTTAAAAATATCTACGCTGAGACATATCCTGTGGCTTTCTATTGAAGATCTGTAGTTTGGAAATGTATTATGCCCTTGAAACAGTTTACTATTTAATTTTTGTTTAAATTAACATATTTATATCTTCTTCCCAAGGATGAATTTGCCATTTTGTGCTTATAACTGCCAAATCTTTCTATTTCAATTTTAAAAGAAGTCATGTGCATGGGAATTCTAGCAGGTTCTCTGAACTTGACATTATCTGGTGATGTGAAGTACTTCTGGAAGAGATGCTTCATATATTTCTTGATCTACAAGGATTATGGAGGAATTTGTATTGGAATAGATGAAAAAGTGGAGTCTGAAGATGAATTTGGTTTTGCAGTACTTAAAGTGCTCTTTTCATTTTGGAAACATTCAGCCCTGTTTGTACTCACCTCAGTCGTTATAAAAGAAAGTGCCACAAACTCAACAGAAAGTGAAACCATACGTACACAAGAAGACCAAGCTAGTGCATTATTTAATGATTTTTCCACTGTTTTATATTGTACTTTAAAACCCACAGTGCTGTTTAAAGCAGTGCACAGCAGAGTTCTTGTATGAGAAGAGTTAAGGTTGATATAGTTTTGGGATAAACTTTTGCCAGTTAAAATACCCTGCACAGTCAGTAACAGGGAATGTTTTTGTTTAAATGCATTCCTAATCATTGTGCAATTACTTTTCTGTCTAGTGTTGGATATGGCAAGTAAGTAAAGGTTTATGGTAATAGTGATGCAGACTAATAGATTTTAATAACCACTGTCTTAAGTTACTCATTCTGTGTTAGATTACTTATTCTGTCAAGCTGCATCTCCAGACTGGCTGTACAATTGGCCAGAACAAAGTTCTAGTACCCCTTTCCTCGCTGTAGGCAATGACTTTATACTGTGCTCAGAATAAGGTTGTCAGTGTGCGCACTGTAGTAAGAAATAAAAATATGCAAACACCTCTTTAGAACACTGGTATCAAAAATGTGATGAAGGACATTTTTTCTTAGACAATGAAGTCAAAGATTTACAAGATTTGTAATGCATACAGCACCATAATCAAATTGCGGAAGTTCATTGTGTTCTTCAGTATACAACTTATTATCCAATAACTAGTTTATACTGATTTTAATGGAGCAGCTGAAACAGGACATGTCAAGTTTGCTGCTTAATGCAGCAGACTGAAGGATAAATGCTTAGTTTCACAGTACTATAAAACCAAATTCAGTCCATCTACCATTAAATCTCAAATGATGTAGTTAAACTCATAAGATGTAATCTTAAAAAATATATACTTTTGACACAATATTATGAGTCTGACAAAAATGCTCTAATAAATATTGACTGTTGCTATAATGCAGATAGAGAAATGTGAACTGTGGTTATTCAGTCTTAGAAAAGATTTTATTTCAAGCTGTTGCATCAGCAATTATGGAACCCAAATATATATCCAAAGTCATTCCAATTTTCTGTACTGCTGGGGTAAGAAACATCTGAGACTATATAAGGAAAATCAAACAACTTTATAAAAAAATCCCTACTTAAAAGAATAAAAAAAAATAAATTATGCAGATCTTTCCAACAAAATATAAACAAAGAAAAATATAAAATCAAGCTAAGCAGTGACAATGCAGCAAACATGATCATTATTAATAGATCAATCTAATATTAAATACAAAACAAATGGGTAACCTCATTACTAATCAAGATATAATTATAAATCCCCAAAGACTGGCACATGAATTTAACTTAGACTTTTTAAGCATTTGTTTAACTAACACTATTCAGAAAATATCTAATTCTGAATGTATAGTTCTAGGAAATTAATCATGCCCCACTGTTACAATAGGTACCATTGTTAAGGCACCAAGTATGGCATCTGACATCAAGATCGCAGGTATTTTGTTAATAAGACTGTGTAATGAGTTATGCCCAGTACTTCATAACGTTTTTGACAGATTACTAGTTGCAAGAAATATTCCATCCTTTTAGAAAAAAATCAAATATTACTTTTTTATAACATAGAGGAAGCAAGCCCAGAAGTCACCAGCTATACAACTAATAGCTTTACATCAGTATAAGGAAAGTGTTTTGAACAATACGTAACAGATTTAAAGCACATTGGCAAAGATAATTTTTTTCTGTGTCTAACATGAATCAGCATGGTTTAACTAAAGGATGATCAACTCTAATCTAACATGGTTTTACAATCATGTCACAACATCAAAGGTGTACTGACTAACTGTAGGGGGTGCTATTTCTTCATCTTACTAAAACCTAATAAAACATAAATGCAATACATACTTGATTCAATGGCATTAATCTAAGGTGCCATAGCTGATAAAACTAGCAACAAACACTGGTGTCTCACATTGTCATGTCCTGGGACCCACATTGTTTAACTTCGCATTTGCAGACATCCCCTTGTCAAGCAACTGTTGCAACTTTAACTATTTACATATAGTTAAAGAAACATGGTTTCAGTGCAATGAAAGCATTCCCTCTATTCCTGGATACATAATCACTGGCAACTGTGCAGGAGTATCAGCATTTGTCAACATCATCACCTCATGACAGATTCCTTGACACCACATATGAACTCCTAAAAGTCCAAATGACCCTAAACAAGTCTAATCACCACTTCATAGTTAGCTACAGAACACCCTCTAGGCCCCCTTCTGAGCATGATAGCTATCTTAACATGTTAGCTGAAATGCCCATTAAGCACATTTCCTTTCTACTGGGGGACTTTAGCTATCCATCAATAAAATGGCTGAGCTACACTGCCAATGGTCAGCATGCCCAGTGCCTCCTTGACATCATAAAGGCTAATCCTCTTTCACAAATAGTTAACCATCCTACTAGGGGCCCCATTATCTTAGATCTAGTCCTCACAAATATGGTCAGTTCTTGCACAGATCCACACGTATCATCATATCTTGTTAAATCAGACCATAATTTAGTGACATAGTACTTCCCCTGTAAATGCCTCTGTGTTTATGGACTTCTCAAATGTAAACCTTCAGTTACTTGATGACTTAAATTCTGTTGCAATCCTCCTCTGAATGATCCTATTGCTAAAGCTGCTGCCTATGACTCAGACATCTACTCATACTTAAATAGTTGTACTGATAAGGCAAGTCCCTGACTGCAACAAATATAATGAGAAGTTTAAAAACAAACCTCTGTGGTGGAATACCCATATAAATAAATAAATAAAGGGTATAACAAGAGAAAAACTGCTTAATGCTTACAGGAGGTTTCATTCTACGTACTGTAAGAGAACCCAGACTCTACTACAACTTGCTGTGAGGTAAAAGTTAATTTGTTTTTGATGTCTTGTAATTTGTATTACTTTATTGCCTGCTTATATTTTGTATATTGTGATTTGGTTTCATTATACTATGTTTTACTTGTATTCTGTTTTTAACTGCATATTTAAACTAGGAAAGAGACCACAGATGCGTCTCTTGTGAGTCACACAACTATCAAGTTTCCCACCCTGGTGCTGTTGTTTTTAATCTCAACTGTCTTTGAAGTCACCTGCCCCTTATGCTAACCTGACCACATATCTCCTTCCTTCTTCCATTTCAAGTGCTGTTGTGAGCAAGCACAAAATTACTTTGTGAAATTACTCCCCTTCCAACTGTTTACATTTATTGGCTATCCCACTGTATTCCACAGAACATGAATACAAACTGCCCACCCCCTTCTAATCTATCTTGCTCTTTTAAAATTAGTGGCTCTCCACTCACATAGCTAAAGCTTAAGTTACAGCCACTTTCATGTCTTCTTATTGAAAAAGTACAGTTGTGCACACTTACCATAAATGTAGATATTCAAGTGTACTGTTGCAATCATCACTTGTGGGTTATCCCTGCTGGGTAGCCCTCAGCCGGCCCGAATACCAGAGTAAAGGATTTCCCTCCTGCGTCGGCTGTCTAGGAGCAGCTGCTGACATCAGGTCATCAGAGCTATATAAAGAGACAGCCAACATCATGACATCAGTTTTTCTTGCCCCCAGTAGGTAGGAACCCCTAAGAAGGAAGAGTAAAAGGGGAAGGTGGGAGGGAAACAAGACTGGAACAGTGAATACACTCGAACATTCACATTTATGGTAAGTGTACACAACTGTACTATGTTCTTCATGTTTCACTGTTGCAGTAATCACTTGTGGGAGGATTCCCAAAGTTGAGTAAAAGGGTAGAGGAAAGAGTATAGAAATGAAAGGCAAGCACCATATTAAGGGGATGCCGGCATGCCCTGCAGGGCTGCAGATGCAAAGGCTGCCCTGGTTTTGGAGAATGTAGCCAGCTGGTAGTGCTTGGTGAAAGTGTGGATAGATGTCCAGGTAGCAGCTTCCAAAATATCCTTAGCTGGAACCCCTCTCAGGAAGGCAGTGGAAGTAGAGTCTGCTCTATTGGAATGAGATCTGATAGATTTGGGAGGACTCTTTCCATGAAAGGAATAGCAGAAATGGATGCAATGAAAGATCCATTTAGAAATGGTCTGCTTGGAGATGGGCTTCCCCTCTGCCCTACGTGTGAAAGAAACCAGAAGCTGGTCAGATTTCCTGACTGACTTGGTCCTATACAGGTAAAATCTCAATTGTCTGTGCAAATCAAGGATATGCAAGATCCTTTCCCTTCTATTTTGGGGGTTGAGAAAGAAAGTAGGGAGATGGATGGCCTGGTTGAGAGTAACATCCACCTCCAAGACCACTTTAGGCATAGAGGATGGGTTAGTCCTGTGTGACACCCTATCTGAGTGGAAAATAATGAAGTGCTGAGTGGCCATAATGGCCTAGAGTTCAGAAACTCTTTTGGTGGAGGTGATGGCCAACAAGAATGCAGTTTTCCAAGAGAGGTACTTCAGGTCAGCTGAAGCAGTTGGCTCAAAGGGAGGCAAAGTCAATTTTTCCAGGACAAAGTTTAGGTCCTACGCTGGAGCAGGTGGTTTTCTTGGTGGTCTCATGTGTGCCACCCTCCTAAGGAATATTTTTAATATGTGGTGGGAAAATATAGGCTGATTCAACTGAACAAAGGCAGAAATAGTCGAGGCATGTATCTTGATGGAAGAGTAAGAAAGCCCCTATTCTAGGAGGTCTGCCAGGTAGTCAGGAATCAATGGCAGAGAGGCATATGAGCTGTTGATGCCCTTGCTGTGGCACCAGATAATAAATCTTTTCCATTTGGCTGTGTACAATTTTCTTGTGCTGGGTTTTCTGGCCCTCTTGATGATGTTTAATACCTGCCTGCTGAAGGCTTTAGTATCATCCACCCTTGGGGTATCAGCCATGCAGACAGCTTAAGAGTAGGGAGGCTTGGGTGCAGTACCTTCCCTTTCTCCTGAGTTAGGAGGTTTGCTGATAAGGGCAGGCTCGTGGGAGGTTGTTTGGCCAGACTGAGGAGCAAGGGGTACCAGTGTTGCCTGGGCCAGTCTGGAACAATGAGAATAACATTTGGTCCTTCCTCCCTGATCTTGAGGAGTACTCTGGGGATCAGGGGCAAGGGGGGAAAGTACATGAACAGGTTTCCCCAGTGGAACGAAAGGGCGTACACCCTCCAAGCTTCTGGATGGTATTCCCTGGAGCAGAATTTAGTTATCTGGTGGTTCTCTGGGGTTGCAAATTGACTTTCTCTGACATTGGATAATGGGTAGAAAAGGTTCCCCAATGAGGTACTTAGCTTTAGATGGGGTCTCCCTCACTCTGGCAATGGCCAACCAACACATTCATGAAAATGCTTCTGCTTCGGGGTCCACTGCAAGAAAGACTGATGTCATGATGTTGGCTGTCTCTTTTTATAGCCCTGATGACCTGACATCAGCCTCTGCTCCTAGACAGCTGACGCAGGAATTAAATCCTTTACTCTGGTATTTGAGCTGGCCAAGGGCTACCCAGCAGTGATAACCAACGTGATGACTGCAACAGTGAAACACGAAGAACATCTGCCGCTCTTATGACATTAACAAATTTTTCCATCTTACCTTTAAAATTTGCAACATCTACTCAAAGACCACCAATTACGATATAGCCTACATTCTGCCTGTCAGTAGACATGTTAGGATTAGTGCTTCTACTTTACTCCTGGTCAAAGGAGCATAGGGACATTACAGAGCAATGGTGTAGTGGTTTGCATTGTCGTCTCACAGCAAAAATTTCTTCATTTGGATTCTCAATGGGGTGCCATGGGGTGCCTTCTGTGTAGAGTCTGCATGTCCTCCCTGTGTTCATGTGGGTTAACTCCTACATTACAAAGACATGCGTCTGGAGCATTTCTCCCCAGAACTCCGCTAAAAAATTGGCTCACTCCAAGTTGGACTTCCCCAGTAAAGAAATGCTAAATAAATGTTAAATAAAAAATAAATAAATAAATAAAATTATTTCCTGGAGACTCCTGATCACTGGAAATCCTTATAAATGTTTCATTGGTGCCAGCTTGGATTTTGTGCTAATATTCTGCTCTTGGGGTGAGAAGGAACAGTGCGTTGATTCCTGTTTCTTGTTGGACAGTGATCGTCTGTGCTTGATGTTTCCGATTCATCTGGTTGCTATTCCAGGCATCTACCAGGAAAAGGCTACAACAAACTTACAGACACTTGCATCACCTGGGACAAGACTGTGGATCACCAAACAGGCTATGGCCTGCTTCTCATCTTGGGATTGGTGTTAATGATTTGCTTCTGGTGAGAGAATAAGCAAAGGAGCACTGTATCCCAGCAGAGTAATGCTGCGGTGAACCAGCACTATTAGCAGCCAGGAGTAGCCATTCACAAGGCTCCCCTCGTTTAATCATTCTTGTCATGCTCACTATTTATTTTCAGTAAGCACTACTTGATTTGTTTCCAATATCTTCACAATATCGGACTAAATACTTCATCTATAAATCATCAGGGTCTACTTATTAGTTTCATCTCATGTGTTTGGCAATGCCCTGTAGAGAAAGAGACACCTTGAGTTACATTTGATTCTGTAAAATCACAACAGAAATTTCACCAGAACCTAGTTGCACATAGGACAACTGATTTGCAGTGACAAGCACTGACCCTAGATTTTGCAAACCAGATACTCCTGACAATGCTTTATATTCTCACTCAAACCGTTTACTCAATAAACAAGGGTCTGTTGTTATGGATACTTTCCCACTTTCTCCTTTACAAACTTGGTGAATATGGGCATCCAGAGGCAATGTAGAAATTCCCTCATGTTTACTGTCTACCAGTTAATTCTCAAACAAACTGATATCGTATGTGGATGAACCAGGTAATGATTTGGCCCTGTGCTGAGGTGAAGCAACAGATAATTTTTTTTTTTTAAATTGAACAGCGAGAAGAACATGATCATGGGAGCTGGAGAGGACAGGAAGACTCTTTACAACTAAGTGAACAATATGCAGAGGCTGCTGCAGTAGAATGGAAAAGAGAGGAGGAGAAAGTACAGTTGTGTACATGTACCATAAATGTAGATGTTCAAGTGCATTCACTGTTGCAGTCATCACATTTGGGTTATCCCTGCCAAGGTAGCCCTTGGCTGGCCCGAATACCAGAGGCTTAGTATTTCTACATCAGTTGCTGTCGCTTCAGGACTGACGTCAGGTCATCAGTAATATAAAGTAAGGCAGCAGATGCCATTACATCAGTTTTTCTTGCCCTAACCTGTCAGGAACCCCCAAGTGGAAGCCAGGTACTGGTGGAAGAACCCCACCAGTAGAAAGCAAATATCAATATGTCCCTTGTAAGGAAAGAGAAGAAAGAATTGGGGGATAGAGGGAGGGGAAACCAGGACTGCAGCAGTGAATACACTCAAACATCTACATTTATGGTAAGTGTACACAACTGTACTATGTTCTTCGTGTTTCATTGTTGCAGTCAGAACAGTTGGGTTGATTTCCAAAGCTGAGGAAAAGGGTGGAGGCAGTCAAGGAAACAAGGGGCTGGCTAGGATGTCCTGCAAGACTGCAGAGGCAAACCCTGCCCTGGATTTGGAGAAGATAAGCAGGTGGCAATATTTGCAAAGGTGTGAACAGACGTCCAGGTGGCAGCATCCAGGATGTCCATGGTGGGAATTCCTCTGAGGAAAGTTGTAAAGGTGGAGGCTGCTCTGGTGGAGTGAGTCCTGACCCTCTTGGGGGGAGGCTTTCTGTGCTGTTTGTATGAAATGGATGCAGTGTGCTATCCATTTGGAGATGGTTTGTTTGGAGATGGCTTTGCCCTCTGCCCCTGTAGCAAAACCAACCAGCAATTGATCACACTTTCTAAAGGATTTAGTCCTGTCTAGATAGAATCTGAGCTGCCTGTGGACATTTAGAGAGTGCAGGATTCTTTACCCTTTGTTCTGTGGGTTAGGGAAAAAGGTGGGAAAATGAATGGATTGGTTGAGAGCCACACTGAACACCGCACCTTGGGGCATGAAGGATGGGTTAGTCTTCAGGGATACCCTGTCAGCAGGGAAGATGATGAAGGGTTCCACAGCCAAGAGTGCTTGCAGCTCGGAGACCTTTCTGGCTGAAGTGATGGCCAGAAGGAAAGCTGTCTTCCAGAAGAGAAATTTTAGCTCTGCTGAAGAGGCAGGTTTTAAGGGGGGTAGGATGATATTTTCCAACACAAAGTTAAGGTCCAAGCTGGGGTTGGTGCTCTTCTTGGTGGCCTCAAGTTGCTAGATCCTCTTACAAACTGTTTGATCAGAGGGTGTGAGAAAAGGGGCTGCTCAATGGGAAAAAGATAGCAGAGGCATGGATTTTAATAGAGGAAAAGGAGAGTCCACTGTGTAGCAGGTCAGCTAAGTAATCCAAGATGAGAGGGAGGGGGGGCTGTGCCGTATTGGCTCCCTTAGCCTGAATCCAGGTGCAGAACCATTTCCATTTGTCAGCATAAGACGTCCTAGTGCTAGGGTGTCTGGCCTCGTGTATAAAATCTAGAACCTGTTTGCTGTGGTTGGCAGATTGATTGGGGGTCAGGGAATAAGCCAAGCTACCAGAATGAGTGTCTGCAATTGGGATGCATGAATTCCCCTTTCCTCTGGGTCAGAAGGCTTGGGATCTGAGGGAGATGCCAAGGTGGCAGAGGGGACAGGCTGCACAGCAAGGGGTACCAGTGCTGGTGAGGCCAGTCTGGAGCTATAAGAACTGTCCTGGATTTTTCCTCCTTTATTTTGAGCAGTACCCTGGGGGTGAGAGGTAGTGGAGGAAAGGCACAGACTGATAGATTGACCCAGGGGAAGGACGGGCCATCCACTTTCCAAGCCATGCTGTGATGCTCCCTGGTGCATAACTTGCTGAGCTGATGGTTGGTGTGGGAGGCAAAGAGGTCAACCTTTGGGGTGCCCCATTTCTGAGTTATTAGGGTGAAGGTTCTTCTGTTGAGCTGCCACTCGTGTGGGTCCAGAAGATTTCTGCTTAACTGGTCAGCCGGAGAGTTGAGAGAACCTGGTTGGAATTGTGCTAACAGGTGGAGTTGCATGGCAGAGGCTGTGTGCCAAAGGGTCATGGGCAGCTTGCATAGAGGGTAGGACTGCATCCCTTCCTGTTTGTTGATGTACCACATCACAGTTGTGTTGTCTGTTTTGATCAGGAGAGATCCTGGGGAGAGAATGGGCTTGAAAACTATCAAGGCATGCTGGACAGCTACCATCTCTTTTTGGGTGATGTGCAGATGGAGTTTCTGTGGGCTCCATTGGCCCTGTATGCATCTGCCATCCAGGTGTGTACCCCAGGCATAATCTGATGCATCTGTGGTGAGGGTCTGGGCAGTGTGGGGTTGTGAGAAAGGTAGTCCTTTGTTGAAGGAGCATGATGTTGCCTACCAAAGAAAATCTTTTCTGAGGCAAGATATTATAGGTATAAGAGTCTCCAGGTCTTGAGATTGTTGACACCAAAGGCTTTTTAGATACCACTGAAGTTTCCTCATATGCAGTCTGGCATATGGAATGAGTAGAATGCAAGATGCCATGAATCCCAGAGCTTGCAGGATTTTCCTTGCAGATAATTGAGGTCTGGTGGCTAGTTGATAGAAGTAGGCTGTAAGAAAGGTTTGCTTTTCTGGTGTAAGGAATGCCATCTGGGATGCTGTGTCCAGGCTTGCTCTCAGGAATATAATCCTTTGGGTGGGGACCTGTTTGGATTTCTTTTAGTTGATTGTATACCCCAGGGAGGTTAGTAGGGACTTTACAAAGGCCAGGTGCTTGAGCAGCTTTTCCTGGCTGTCTGCCTGAATTAGGCAGTCATCTAAGTATGGCTAAATCTGGACATCCCTTTGCCTGCAAAAGGAAATGGCCAGAGCCAGACATTTTGTGAAAACTCTGGGAGCAGTAGATAAGCCAAAGGGAAGAGCAGAGAACTGAAAGTGCTGAGATCCTGCCTTGAAACTGAGATACTTCCTGCAGGATTCCCTGATAGGTATGTGGAGGTAGGCCTCCTTTAGGTCTAGGGTGGCTACTCAAGCATCCTTGAAGAGCATGGCTAGCAGCTGCTGGAGGGTGAGCATTTTGAATTTTGGGATCACCAAGAAGGTGTTTAGAATGGATATATCAAGGATGGTGTGCCAGGTGCCCTCTTTCCTGGGTACCAAAAAAGGTCTGGAGTAGAAACCTTGGCCTTTCTGTTCTGCAGGAACTTGCTCTAGTGCCCTCATGGAGAGCAGAGAAAGGACTTGCTTTTGCACCTCTGCCCACTGGTTAGGAGGTAGATCTGGGAATCCTTTTGGAGTTGGAAGCGTGTGGAAAGTAAATGTGTATCCCTGGGACAATATGTTGAGAACCCAGCGGTCATTGGTAATGGTGGTACAGGTGTTTGCATGAAAGGAGAGTTTTCCTCCTAGGGGTAAGTGGAGGTGGGCAGGGGGAGGAGAGTCATTGCGAGTTCTTACCATAAGGGGGTGGCTTAGAACTCCCTGGTTTTGAAGTGGAGGTAGTTCACTGCTTAGATCTCTGCATTCCCTGTGGCTGTTGTCTGTGGGGGTCTGGTTCCCTGGGATCTGGGCTGAGCTGACCTGGTGGGAGCAGGAAAGGACCAGTGCTTGGACGGACAATGCCTGCTGAACCTGCGTGGCTGGACCTGTAAGAAATCATTAACTGTCTGCATAGATTTTGCTTTTTCTTCCATCCTTTTTAAGACCTCTTCTGCCTTAGTGCCAAATAAGTTGTCTTTGTACAAGGGGGGAATCTAACAATTTAGATTTAACATGGTCTGGCAAGATGCATCAGAGTTATCGTACTCCTGTTCAGACAAAACTACAGGGGACAGATCTCTTTTTCTTTTGGAAGGGGTAGCTTGGCTTCCCCTGATTAGCATGATAAGGTCTTCTGCCATTTTAAGCATTTGAGACTGAGGCAAGGAAGCAGGTGCCTGAGATTGGGTCATCAGTTTCTTGGGTGTGGTTCGTACCCTGGGCCTAAGAAACTTCGTAGTTTTCGAAAGAACAGTAGTCGCAAAAGAAGTCGTCGGTTTGTGTTGAAAATCGGTAGTGTTAAGGCCTTCCTCGGAAGCCGGTGCCTGCTCAGTGGCTCCGGATCCATCAAAGGTAGGGAAAACCGCAGGATCCTTAGTCAAAGAAGAGTTTTGCAGCATACTGGACTCTAAAATGGTCTCAGTAGTGGCCTGCGAATCCATAGAAGTGGGCATCAGGGACCGGAGAACTGACAACTAGCTTAACAGGAGTGTCGTCGGTAGGTTTGGACCTGTGCAGTCTGTCTCTATCTTTATCTTTACGCATTTTTGGAAGATCTGCTGTCGGATGGCTTACCGAAGCCATATTGCAATTTGAGGACTGTAAACGAAAATATCTAGCTTCAATAAGGGTCCGACGATGAATAGTTCTGGTGTTGAGCAAAGCACAGAAGTGACAGCGGGGGACGTCGTCATCTGGGCCTAAGCAAGTGACGCAGTAAGAATGAAAGTCTCGGTGTAGTATTTGCTTTCCACAGGCGATGCAATTGCTAACTTATTCTGACATTGGTTTGTGAAAGAAAAAAGGATCCCGAACGGGGTACTTAGCTTTAGAAGACTTCAGCTTTAATTTGGAAAACGAAAGTCAGGTAGCGGCCGACCAGCACTCATGCGAACTGCTTCTGCTTCGGGCTCCATGGCAAGAAAGACTGATGTAATGGTGTTGGCTGCCTTACTTTATACTACTGATGACCTAATGTCAGTCCTCAAGCAACAGCAACCGACGCAGAGCTACTCTGCCTCTGGTATTCGGGCCGGCCAAGGGCTACCCTGACAGGGATAACCCAAATGTGATGACGGTGACAGTGAAACACAAATAACATCAGATGTTCTTTGAGAGGCTACCAAGATCCATGATGAGGATAACAGGTAAAAAAGGTACTGTTATAGATAGATATTTTCTGTGGGATATCATTATCCCAATGAGATTTAAAATGACTTATGTGAGACCTTTCATTCCTTTGGGAAAGCAACATTTTCCGATATAACTTTTCAGACTGTGAATCTATTGCAACAATGTTTTGACATATATGAAAAACAGAAAAATGTGTGCTTCTGGAATGATTACTTTTAAAAGGCAAAGACTGAAACATACAAAAAATAGTTTATATTCTTTTATCCTTTTTTTGTTTACCAGGTTGGTCCCTTTGGGCTAGTAGCTTCTTTTCAGGGGAGACCCGAGGTGTTATTCATACTACTAGGGGATATTTGGCCAGGAAATGGGTTTTCTTTTTGATAGGTGCCGTGGGATCTTTTACATCCACCTGAGATATCACTAACTCAAGGAAATGGAACCTCACTTTAAAGTCTCGTCCAAAGAATGACATATTAATGCATCACCTCCCCTTTTGTATGCTGCAGTGTCAGTAATCAATCTGCTATGTGTGGGAATATAACCCATAACCTTCAGCACCAAAGATGAGTGTGCTGCATGTTTTGCCACTAGCACTTTAGATCAGATGAAATAGTGGAACAAGGATCAAAATAGTAAAATATCTTTTAAAGAAAGGTGTAAAGTAGTTAAGAATGTTAAAAAAGACAAGAGATAACTGAAATGTCTCTAATGAGGGATAAGTGTGCTTAGTTATCCTTATGAGTGGAGTTTTGTTTGTAATGGTTATTCATATTACATCTGTGCAGATGGAAAAATATGCAAATTATTTAGGAGATGGCAAAGCTACAACTCCTCTTCTGGTTTCATATACAGATGATCTAATTTTGGTGGCAAAACAATAAAGTATAGGTAAAAGAAGCACTGTAAGGGGTTGGAAGATTTTTAGGGAAAGTGGATTTGAACTTAAACATGGAAAAGAGCAAAAGTATACGGGCTGTAGTTAAAATACTAAGTATTTACTTTTCTATGAAAGAAAAATCAGCATCAATTATGAGATATGAGAAGAGAAGAATCATGGATGAACATTGGGGGCAAGTACTGGAATAAATTAAAGATACAACAAGTTATGGAGAGCATTCATGTTGTCTTTCAAAAAAGTGAATTGTATTGTATTAATTCAGA
Organism: Protopterus annectens; assembly: GCF_019279795.1. Classification (NCBI taxonomy): domain Eukaryota; kingdom Metazoa; phylum Chordata; order Ceratodontiformes; family Protopteridae; genus Protopterus; species Protopterus annectens. The sequence continues at coordinate 176,301,429 of NC_056729.1, read as the reverse complement.
CATATCAGGGATGTCAAGGTATTTTGTTGGGATATTTACATCCCCTACTAAAATATAAAATAATTTGTTGCAAAAAACTTTTCCGATCACATGGGGCAACATTTTAATTTCAGTCAAAAGATGGATTTTATAAGTTAATAAGGATAGAGAGAGAAAAAGGTTTAAAGATAATTAATCCATTTGTTTCCATGGCATCATTACATTTATTTTGGATTTTAAGAAGGATCAGCAAGTATTCACAGAATATATTAGTAAAAGTTATTATTGACAAATGTAATTGTTTTTGGCAAAAAAGAAGGTATACAAAAGAATGAGTAAAATAAATAATGCACAGATTTTGGCAGAATTTGATTATGTAATGAAAAAATAAATAGAAAAACAAACCGTAAAGAAAGAAAGGAAATGGTATGAAAAAATAATGATGTGATTTTATTGCACTGACCTTAGGCAGGAATTGGGTGAAGATATTAAAAGGGTGATAAAAGAAAGAAGACACAGATTAAAAAAAATTCTTACCAGGTTAGTTTTTTTTCCTGTGGAGATTGACTTTGGATAAATTCACAATTAAAGGGCATCTGGCTTATAAAGTTATGACAGAAAGACTGCGTCATGTATGTAAGGAACTGGAAACTTTGGAGCATGTATTTTGGGATGTGAAGAGTTAAGAAGGTATGGGAATCTTTTTTACAATGTTCCGATACATTTGAAGTAAATATGTCTATAATATTACACAGCTACGATAAAGAGGTGAAAAGAGAACATATTTAAAAATGAGACATGAGGGCATTTGGGACTGTATAATAATTGTGAAAGTCCAAAACAGAGGAAATGCTCGTAAATAAAAAGTGGATTCAATCTGATGTTATAAGTAGAATCAAAAACGGCTGTTGGCAATGAATGGAAGGAGGATGTTGAAATATTTTGTTACAAAGTATAAAAACAGTGTAAATAATAAATATAAATATACAAATAAAGGATAAAGAACTTCTACCCTTCTTAATAGGCACCACTGAATCTTGTATATCTATCTGAGTTATCTTCAACTCAGGCAGATGGAACCTCTGTTTAACATCTCATCCAAAAGATGGTGCACTCAAAAAGTGCAGCATTAATGGAAAATGAATCCTGTCATCCGGAATGGGAACAGAACCCAGAAGTTTACAAAAGGTGATTGTGCCACCTGTTGATCCAACAACACTGACATTTAAACTTGTCAGCATAGGGGAGCAGATTCCAAAAGGCTTGTTCTCAGTGTAAGTGAATTGCTCCTGTGTGAACCTGGCCTGATAACAAAAAACTTCCTCTCTTTTTAATTTCTCCAAACATTTTGGGTTTCTAATACAATGATGGGAATGTAGTAGAACATTCGTCAGTCAAGATATGATTAAAGTTCATGAAATTAGTATTGTTTCAATCTTTAATATTAGACAGGAGTGCTCTCTGCAGCACCCACAATGTGTCCAGTAATGACTCCTTCTGTAATTCATATGGAGTTACATGCATCTGTAAGATATCTATGTACAACTGTAAATTCTTTTTTATAAGACTGCTTGCTCCTGCGTCTATTACTGGAACTGTCTGGTATCCTTCTTCCACATAGCCCTCATTTCTGCCTGCAGATCCTGATATTTTATGACTTTGTGTCTCTCTGTACATAAGGCACTGTGGTCACTGGGTGTAGCAGTTTCAATAATCAATGCTACTTTTGTCTTCTTTCATGGACCATTATATCTGGTTTTCTCACATCTGTCATTTGGACTGTTGGCAATGGGTAATCCCATGTAATGCAGACTTGAAGGCTCATGTTTCCAATGTTTTACAGCTCCTTCAATACCATAATGTTTACACAATCCCCAGTGCAAGTCTTGCCACACAATTATGCCTTTCAGTATACAGTCCTTCTGCCATTAGAATGTCACACCCAACAATGAGGTGTGTGACTGTTTCCAATTCTGTTTTACAAAACCTACATTTGTCAGTTTATCCCTCATGTTCAATGGACTTTGTAAACCAGTGTACATAGCCCACTACCTTGGGCTGCTAGTATTAACCTTTCATCTCTTGGTTTGAATTTGCCTCTCCTTAACCATTCCTGCATTCGTTCCTGACCAACATGAAGTGCTTCCGGAAGTGTTCTATACTTGCAACTATATTTATGTATTTTCCACATTTCTTGCCTTCTCATCTGACCCTTCACTTGATATTATGTCTTTTGGCACATTCAGTTGCCGCCTGATTTTTATCTACTTCTGGTTTGATTTCCATTCCTGCTTGACATCGATATGCTTCTCCAAAACTTAGCAGGGAAGTCATCTTAGATTTATTCTCCTCATGTTTCAAAACTTCCACTACTTTTGGGTCATGTGAGGTCAGCAAATATGTATGCAGTCCCACGACTGCAGATCTATACATTTAATCAATTTCAAGGAGGCCAATACCTCCTTCAGAATGGGAATATATAATCTTAGTATGCACTGATTTTTTATAAATCATTTGGTGAGCATGAAGCATCCTTCTTGTTTTCCTATCTAATATATCCAACATGTTTTGGGACCAGTCAGTCACTCCAAAACTGTAAGTTAGGCCAGGAAGAGCAAAAGTACAGTTTTGTACCTACCATAAATGTAGATGTTCAAGTGCTCATAGAGCTCCAGTCATAACAGATGGGTTATTCTGCCGTCAGGCGGGTCCTCGGTCGGCTGAATTCCAAAGTCTAGGTCCAGTGTCGGTTGTCGTCGCTTCCTCCCTGACGTCAGTGCGGCAGGGGTATAAAAGAGGCAGCCGATGCCATTTTCTTCAGTTTTTCTTGCCCCAGATGTCAGGTGCCCCCAGAAAGAAGGGCCCCCAGAAAGAAGGCAAACATAATGTTATGCAAAAGTGCAATGTTGATAAATCAAAAACAGTAGTTCCAAGCAAATACACCATAAAAGAATACCCCAAAAGGTTATATGAAAAGGGTTTGTCATAAGGCCTGTCCTAAGAGGGGTTGGAGGGAGGGAAACCTGGACTGCAGCTGTATGAGCACTCGAACATCTACATTTATGGTAGGTACAAAACTGTACTATGTTCATCGTGCATATAGCTGCAGTCATAATAGATGGGTAGAATCCCAAAGCTAAGTAAGGGTGGTAGGCACTAAATGGAACTAGGAGGGACTAGGATGCCCTGCAGGACTGCTGTGGCAAAGCCCGCTCTAGATTTAGAGTATAGTGGGAGGTGATAGTGCTTGGAGAAAGTGTGCACTGAACTCCAGGTGGCTGCTTCCAAAATATCCTTGGTAGGGACCCCCCTGAGGAAGGCTGCAGAGGTAGCTGTGGCTCTGGTGGAGTGGGATCTGATGCATGCAGGCACAGTTTTTCCATGAAATGAATAACAAAAGCATATGCAGTGGGCTATCCATTTTGAAATTGTCTGTTTGGAAATAGCCTTTCCTTGAGCACCTGCAGCATAGGACACAAAGAGTTGCTCAGATTTCCTGAATGGCTTTGTCCTGTCCAAATAATAACGAAGTTGTCTGTGAATGTCCAAGGAATGTAGTAGTCTTTCCCCTTTGTTTTGTGGATTAGGATAAAAGGTAGGTAAGTGGATAGTCTGATTCAAAGCTACACTGGATACTACCTTTGGCATAAAGGTAGGGTTGGTTCGTAAGGAAACTCTGTCCTGATGGAAGATGATGAATGGTTGCACAGCCATGAGGGCCTGTAGCTCTGAAACCCTGCGAGCTGAGGTGATAGCCAGAAGAAAGGCTGTTTTCCATGACAAGTACTGTAACTCTGATGAAGAAGCTGGCTCAAAGGGAGGAAGGGTCAGCTTTTCCAATACGAAGTTGAGGTCCCAAGCAGGGACTGGTAGTTTCCTTGGGGGTTTTATATTCTTTGCCCCTCTGAGGAACTGCCTTAAGAGAGGATGAGAGAACAAAGGAGGATCTGTGTTGTATTGTGCAGAAATGGCTGAAGCGTGGATCTTGATGGAGGAGAAGGAAAGTCCATTGTTTAACATCTCAGCTAGGTACTGTAAAATTTGAGGTATATTTATTACCCAAGGATTCTGTCCCTTCTTTTGATTCCAGGCACAAAATCGTTTCCATTTGGTGGAGTAGGCCTTTCTAGTAGAAGGTCTTCTGGCCTCCAAGATGACATCCTGCACCTCCTTGGAGAGGAGAAACTGTTGGGAAATCAAGGAATTCTCCATGCAGCTAGATTTAGAGTTTTGAGATGGCTGTGAAGAGTTTTGTAGTTGTGCTGGGACAACAGAAGAGGGACTAGAGGTAGGATCCATGGTGGGGAATGTGTCAGGCTCTTCAGGAGCGGATACCAGTGTTGTCTTGGCCAGTCTGGAGCAATGAGAATCATTTTCGGCCTCTCTGCTCTGGCTTTTAATAGAACTTTGGGCAGCAGAGGAAGAGGTGGGAAGGCATAGACTGTTAATGTTGCCCAATTGAAGGAAAGTGCGTCCACTTTCCAGGCCTGTGGATGATAGGTCCTTGAACAAAATTTTTTCAACTGGCAATTTCTGTGGGTAGCAAAGAGATCTATGTCTGACGGTCCCCATGCCGGAGTTATCTCTGTGAAAATTTGAGGATGCAAATTCCATTCGTCTGGATCTGTCATATTTCTGCTTAGGTTGTCTGTCAGTGTGTTTTCCTTCCCTGGCAGGAATTGTGCCTGTAATTGAATTTCAATTCCAGTGCTGTGTTCCATAGAGTCATGGCTTGCCTGCACAGGGGGTATGAATGAGTTCCCCCCTGTTTGTTTATGTACCACATCACTGTGGTGTTGTCTGTCCTTATCAATAGCTGGCCTGGATGCAGTAGGTCTTTGAAGGTCATAATAGCCTTTTGCACGGCTAGCATTTCCTTTTGGTTGATGTGAAGGAGCTTCTCTTTTCGCGCCCATTTTCCCTGAATGCACTGATCTGTCATGTGTGCTCCCCAGGCGTAGTCTGAGGAGTCTGTTGTGATGATTTGAGTTGCTTGAGGTACACAGAAAGGAAGACCTGTGTTTCTTTGGCAAGCTTGAGCCCAACACATAAATTCCTTTTGAAGGCATGGAATGAGTGGGATAACTGTTTCCAAGCTGTGGCTGTGTTGAGACCATAAGTTTTTTAGGTACCATTGAAGCTTCCTCATATGCAGCTTTGCACATGGGATTAGTAGGATGCAAGATGCCATGAATCCCAGAGCCTGCAGGACTTTCCTTGCAGTAAGCCTGGTGTAAGTTGCCATTTTTCTGAAGTATTGAGACAGTTGCCCTTGCTTGTCTGGCGTGAGGTAGGCCATCTGGGTGGTTGTATCCAAGCTGGCACCCAGGAAAATTATTTGTTGAGAGGGTATTAGTTTTGATTTCTTTTTGTTGACTGTGTATCCCAGGAAGTTCAACAGTTTTACTACAAACACCAGGTGCTGCAGTAGTATGTCCTTGCTGTCCGCTTGGATCAGGCAGTCGTCCAGATATGGGTAGATTTGTATCCCTTGTAGTCTGCAGAAGGCGATTACTGATGCCAGGCATTTCGTAAACACTTTGGGTGCAGTATATAAGCCAAAGGGCAATGCAGAGAATTGGTAATGGGTTGAACCTGCAAGAAATCTGAGGTATCTCCTGCAATCTTGTCTGATAGGGACATGCAGGTATGCCTCCTTGAGATCCAATGTTACCAGCCAAGACTCCTTGCCCAGCATGGGAAGAAGCTGCTGTAATGTGAGCATCTTGAAGTTTGGCACCTGTAGATATGTGTTTAGGATGGATAGGTCTAAGATAGGTCTCCAATCTTTGTCTTTCCTTGGTACCAGGAATAGTCTGGAATAAAACCCTTGACCTTGTTCTTTTGCAGGTACCTCTTGAATTGCTTTCATGTCCATGAGAGCTGAAATTTGTTTTTGTGCCTCTGCCCTTTGATTTTGTGGCAGGTTTGGCATGCCTCTCATTTTTAGAAGGGTGTGAAAGTGGAACCTGTAGCCTCTGTCTATAATGTCCAGAATCCATTTGTCTTTTGTAACAATATGCCAATTTTTGAGAATAATGTCAGTTTTCTGCCCAAAGGTGCTGCCATTAAAGCTTTGCTTGGCAGGTGTAGGGGGAAGTCATTGTGTCTGTTTTCTAAAAGACTGTGATCTATCTTCTCCACGTCTTGGGGTTGGTGCTTGCCACTGTCTGGCTCTGAAAGATCCTTGAGGTTGCCCTCTACCCCTTGGATGCCTGTATCTGCCCCTTTGAGGTCTGTCCGTGGCTGGAAACGACCAATTTTTTGAAGGCCAGTTTCTGCTGAAACATGGAGGCTGTACCTGCAGGAAATCTTTCACTGTTTGCATTGATTTCGCTTTTTCCTCCATTTTCTTTAGCACCTCCTCTGCTTTAACACCAAACAATACATCTTTTTGAAGAGGTGCATCTAATAATTTAGCTTTGACATGATCTGGTAAAGTTTGCTCTTTGAGCCAAGCATGCCTACGTATAACAAACCCCCATAACAGCAGCTCTACATGAGGCCTCTAAAGCATCAAAACCACAGTGCAAGGTATGTTTACCCACTTGCTCTGCACCATGCAACAAATCCTGCAACTCTTTTAAATCTAGTTGTTCTGGTTGTGTCATCTTGCTTTTCAGCTGAGATATCAAAAACTGTTGATACTTTAACATATGGAACTGACAGTTTAATGCCCTCGTGGTTAAAGTGGCCGAGGTATACACCTTTTTCCCCCACCTTTCTAAAGCGCTGAAATCTCTCTCTGAAGGTAATGGGTTTTTAGCAGTAGAGGCCTTTATTCCCTTGGGACCCTGTGAAATAGTTTCTGGGTCAGCAGTATGGCTTTTATATAGGAACTGGTGAGAATCAGGAACCCGGTAATACCTGTCTGGTTTAACAGGAGCTGGATGCAAAGAATCAGGATTAAGGCTGGCTTCTGTGTACACATCATCCAATATATCTAAAACAGGAGGGATAGCCAGAGGCCTATGCTGGGGGAGCAGAAGAAATTCCCTGAGCCTTTTCTTGGAATCTGAGTAATCTTGGCCTTCCCAGTGAAAGTGTTCCCTCAATGTATGCAGGGTTTCCCCAAAAGAGAAGTCCTCAGGGGGGGAGACCGAGGGAATAGACTCCTCTGCATCAGAGTCCTCGAAAGGAGAATAGGCACAATCCTGGTCCTCAGATAGTTCTGAGGTAATAGAAGCTTGATCTGAGGAAGGGTAGTCTTCCTCTAATCTGGGCCTTTTGTCAGGGGGGGGGGTTGAGAACCCCTGATAAGAGTAATCAAATCCTCAGCCATTTTAAGCATCTGTTTTTTAGGCATGGTGCCTTCAGAGGGTGTTGGAGGAACCTGTTTTTTGGTTTTCATGGCTGTTTTAGATTTAGTGAAGGCTTTAATAGAGAAGGAGGAAGGCCTGAAGTCCCCTTGAGAAATGGCAGGCCTGTCTAAATTCTGAGTTTCCCCACCAGGAGTGGCGTCGGAATCTGTAGTAGGAATGGGGGCCGAGGAGCCTGCGACCTCGGATACTGAAGACACTGGTAATGCATTGTCATCGGTACTCAGGGGCTGCGTAAGTGAGAACCAGTAGTCGGCCTTACCGTGGTATCAGTAGGTGGTGCGGACCTCGTATGCCGGTCCTTATCTTTGCGTTTTTTGCTCAAAACTGGAGTCGGAGTATCCGACGACATAATATAATTAAATTTTTTGCCAAAAAAGTGAAGGGCGAACTCCGCCCGACGCTTAATAGTGCATTTGTTGAATCTAGCACAAAAACGGCAGGCTGAGACGTCGTGGTCTGGGCCTAAGCAAGGTATACAGTAAGAGTGGAAATCCTTATGCGGTATTTGCTTCCCACATGAAATGCAATTATTAACTTTGTCTGATATCGGTCTGAGGCAAGAAAAGTTTCCCCAATGGGGTACTTAGCTTTCAAGAAGACTTTGGCTGAAATACTTTCGTAAATCTCAGGAGCTGGCCAACCGGCACTTGCGAACTGCTTCTGCTTCGGGTACCGCGTGGCAAGAAAGACTGAAGAAAATGGTGTCGGCTGCCTCTTTTATACCCCTGCCACACTGACATCAGGGAGGAAGCGACGACAACCGACGCCGGACCTAGACTTTGGAATTCGGCCGACTGAGGACCTGCCTGACGGCAGGATAATCCATCTGTTATGACTGCAGCTGTATGCATGATGAACATCTGGTTTATAATTTGAATTCTGTTCTTAAATGTCCGCTGTTTTCAGGATTAATTTATGTCTTCTAAAATATCCCTTACATAGTTTTTTTTCACATTGGTTCATGCTTTATTGTTGATCCTTCATCGGTTCCCAAATATGTATGCAACCCCTCTTGCTCAAGTTCTTTTATATCACATTCTTGTCCTAAACTGATGTTTTCATAGTGCTGCAGTTTTCCTGCTTTAAAGGTTACTTTTGTACATTATCAAAATCAAATGACATTCTTAGATCACCCAAAAAAGTTTTGACTACTTGCAGTTGTGCTTTAGTTCCTCATCTGATGAGCTATACAGTTTTAAATCATCTACAAAGAGAAGATGAGAAGTCTTTAAACACTGTTGTTTTCTACGAGTCAAATTATAGCCATGGCCTAATCTGTTAAGTAGACAGCTTAATGGGTTAATGGCAAGGCAGAATAGCAGAGGTAACAGAGTCACCCTGGAATATCCCCTTTGAATTTTTATCCCTGGGATAATAATTTGCCCTTTATCATGGCTTAATTGCAAAGTTGTCTGCCACTGTTTCATGGTCACTGTAATTTAGTTGATCAGTGTAGGACATACCTTACACATTTTAAGCGCTCTTTTAAGCATGAAAGTGGGATAATATCAAATGCTTTTTTGTAGTCAACCCACTCCATACTTAGATTCTTCTCCTTTTTACAGTTCTCCATTATGACTTTATTTAGCAACATTTGATCCATTGTTCCATATGACTCTTTTATTGCCCTTTTGTTCTATTGCCATGACTGAGTTTTCTTCTAAATTACTTTAAATTCTGTCAGCATCAGTTCCAGTGTATAGTTTATACATAGCTATAAGGCATGTTTTTGGTCTATCTTTCTCTCTCTCTCTCTCTCTCTCTGTAAATGGCTTACTTCGGTTTAAGGACTACCTATAAATTATGCTAAAAGGGCACCAGATTCCAAAATACTTGCTCTTGGAGTAACTGACTACTCTGGTGTATATATAGAAGTTAGTCACTTACAACAAGAGTAAATCTTTTGTAATCTGGTGCCTGGTGTACAGGTATGTAATAAGCAAGGGGCAGAGGTTGGATTTGAATACAAGATTAAGAGATCACAAAAGGATGGTAGGAGTTAGTGGTGACTGACAAATTTAGCAGTAGTACTATTTGTTCGTACAGTAGTGCAGACTACTAATAGTTGTATAAACTGAAGTACAGTTTCTTCTTGAGTAGAGTGCTAGTGGAATCTCCAGAAAATTCAGATTTTACATTTTAACTTTTTAACCTCTTGTAGTTTAATTACTAGATAAAACTAGGTATATAATACATGGGGTCATAAGAAAAAAAAATCTGCAAGCAAGGCATTCTTTAGCTATGTTAGAAACCTGGGAGGAAACTCCCAGATATGCTCAGAACTAGTCAAAAATGATGTGAAGATTACTGATCCTACAGACATTGCCAACATACTGGCTGACAGGTTCAGTGCAAACTTCTCCCCTCCCCCCCAAAAGGAGAGATATCTATACCAAACGATTGCAGCCCCCCAAACATTTCCAACGCCCAAGTTAAAACTGCTCTCCAAAGCAAAAAACACAGCATCCATGGGACCCGACGGTGTCCCCGGCTGTGTGCTCCACGAACTCAATGAGGAATTAAACCCACAACTAGGACAGCTATTTAATCAAAGTCTTACCTCTGGATATGTACCCAGGGAGTGGCGCACTGCAACTGTGGTCCCACTTCACAAAGGCGGTGCTTCCACCGACCCTGGAAATTACCGGCCTATTAGCTTGACAAGCCTTATCTGCAAAGCCATGGAGAGGATCATAATGGACCTCATAAATAAAGACATAGGGAATTTGCAGACCTTGGATCCAACCCAGTTTGGCTTTGTCAAAGGCAGATCATGCCTTTTAAACTTGGTTGACTTTTTGAAACAGTCACCAAAGCCATTGATGAGGGAAAGGCAGTCCATACAGCCTACCTGGATCTGGCGAAGGCCTTGATACAATACCTCACTCGGGTATCATTGAAAAACTCAGCAGCTTAAATGTTAACCCATACATCACAAGATGGGTTGCAAACTGGCTGAGTGACAGAACCCACAGGGTCAGAGTTGCTGGCGCCATGTCAGACTCAAAGCCTGTCACAAGTGGGGTCCCACAGGGCTCAGTCCTGGGCCCACTCTTGTTTGGCATCTACTTTTCCAGTACAAGCAAACACAGGAGGGTTATGGCTGACAAAGTTTGCAGATGACTGCAAACTGGGAGCCATAGTAGAAAACACATCTGACACAGATATTCTTCAGAAGGGTCTCACAGAAACGGATAACTGGTGCCAGAGCCATGGCCTAAAGTTAAATGCCAAAAAATGCATAGTCATACCCTTCGAAAAACAAGGTTACCCCTAGCTACCAAATAGGTGGCAATCCACTGAGCACAGAAGAAGTTATCAGGGACTTGGGGACCCAGGTTGATTGTAGTCTGTCATTCGACACCCATGTAGCTAAAGTAGTTAGGAAGACCTTCTACATTGCCCACCTTATCATGAAGGGATTCTCATCTAGATCAAGGGAGGTCATGGTCTCCTTTACTCATCACTCATCAGACCAATGATTGAGTACAATGCCCAATTGAATGTATCTGACCCGACACTTGCAGCAGCTGGAGAGACCACAAAAGTTCCTCACCAAAAGGATAAAGGGTCTCAAAAATCTGTCCTATGCTGCCCGACTGAAAGAACTCCAACTCTATTCAGTCGCACTGCTTGCTCAGAGGTGACCTTTGCCTAACATACAAGGCCATGTCAAACCCAGATTTGATGAATATGCTTCACCTCAAAAATCTAGATCCACCAGAGCCACAAGGGCGGGAGACTTAAACCTCGACACGGCTATTAATAGGACGTGCTGGAGGGATAGATTCATCACCCAAAGACTCCCTATGCTGTGGAACAAAATCCCGGTATATGTGAGGCAGAGCACCTCGCTGGCCTTGTTCAAGAGAAATCTTGACCAATGGATGGGAGATCGCAAATATACCCCAGGGATTACCTCAGTGTCACTGCTCGACAGAGGCACAGCAAAATAATGGGTATAGTTCCCCATACTTAAGGGGTGGCGTAAGCCACAAAACGATGGGCTAGGCTTGTAAATGCCCTCGGGCAGATAGCCTAGTATGAACCTATGAACCTATGAACCTAAGCTTCAACATACTGATTTAAAACTTTCAGACTGTAATATATGCAAAAGACAATGCAGAAATACTGAAGTACCTCAAAAACACTACAAACAAAAGTACATCCATTTAAGAGAAATAAGTAATTAAGGCTTTGTTGTAAGGCACCGTTACTAGTATTTGCTCACATGTGCAGTCCAGTCGGGAAGGAGACACATCCATTTGTAAACAAGTTCCAGAGAACAGCAATAAGCACCTGCAGGAGGATCCTTCCACTTAGGAAGGTATGTGCCTGCACCTGACAGAAGACGGCATATGCCAAGGGCAGGAGGCAGGTAAAACCTTAAAAGCAGTACGCACCCTTGTATCAAATTACTGTCAGAAAACCTTACAAAGCAGTATACACCCTGTATCACATTACTGTCAGAAAATCTTACGAAGTAGTATGCACCCTACATCGCATTGCTGTCAGAAAACCTTACGAAGTGGTATGTACCCTGTATCACATTACTGTCAGAAAACCTTACGAAGCATTATGTATCCTGTATCACATTACTGTCAGAAAACCTTACAAAGCAGTATGTACCCTGTATCACATTACTGTCGGAAAACACTTCATTTAACATGAATAAATCATAAGCAGCTAAACCATGACCCTGACAGGATGATGATGACAGAGGTGATGTTGAATATCCATGCACCTTGCTCTCCTAACCTTCTGGGTGAATGTCTCAAAGCACATTTTTTTTTAAATGATTGTAGTACAACTCCCGCCAACCTTAATCACTAAAAGTACAATACCTGCTTTTTTATCCTATATTCCCTCATTGGCATAGCATATCGTGAACTACTCGTGAGATATTTGCTAGAGTGTCACTGCTGTCTTTCTGATCTGTAGATGGACATGAATTCACTCTCTAATTCCACTTTTCTGACTGATGTGTTACAGAATTCACAGAGAAACCAGAGTAAAACAAATGTTAACTTTTTGCAAATATGTCATAATCTGCAAGTCCATGACATTTTACTTACCTCAAGATACTCTGGACTGTCATACAGGAATGCTTCCCCATAAGGAGAAATAGGAGACAGTGTACTTTCTTGATTTGCTGTGAAAACAAGAATCAAAACAAATATGGATTTATCATAATAGAAAAGCAGTGTTTCCTAATACTGAGAATACAATGAAGGTGTTGCTAGATAAAAACACTTTTACTTACCATACACATACTAGGTGACTTCAACTACCCCGCCATCAACTGGGAAAACTACTCATGTAACAATACACTGGCCCAACGCTTCCTGGAATTCATCAATTCCAATGCTTTGGATCAGCTCATTCTTACCCCCACTACAGGAAGCAACATGATTGACCTGGTTATTACTAACATGGGCAACCATTGCTCTACTACACCAATAGTCAATTCCTCCCTGGTTACATCTGACCACAAACTAATCACCATGGAAATACACATCTCACCCATACACACCCCCACAAAGGTAACCACCATGAAAAACTTTTCCAAAGCTGACGTTGGGCTCCTGAAAACAGAGGTGGCTAACTTCATGGCACCCATGTCAATGGAAAATAGATGCATGACTGCCGAATCATACACCAATACACTGTACGAACACATACATAAATGCATGGAACTAGCCAAACCCAACAGAACCAAGATGCTATCCTCCAAAAAAAGGAAGCCAATCTGGTGGTCCCCTGCCATTAATAAACTCTACAATAGAAGGAAGAAACTGTTGCAGGAAAAGGTGAAGTCCCAAGACTGGAAAAACTCCCTTTATTAGCCTCAACAAAAAGTTGAGATCCCTCATTAAAACTTCTAAAGCCAACTACGAAGGCAGAATTGCAGAAGACACTAAAAACAACCACAAAGCTTTCTATAGCTATATCAAGAATCACAATGGCAATACCCAGATTTGCTCTGATATACCTCCTATACTGGGCTAACAGATATTTTATTTTTATTTTACATTTGTTGACCGGGCTAGTCTAACTGGATATATGCCCATTTTCAGTAAAGGCCAGGGGAGAAAAGCTCCACATAAGCAAAATCTACAACTTCAGGTACAGATAAATAAATTTGTAACAAATTAAGGTACAGTACTATTTTAAGCTGAAGAATACATGTTATATAGACAAATATTATTATCAAAGTAGCAGAATATAAGAAACAGAGCAAGTGGCACAGAATAAGAAAAAGAGGTGAAGAAAAAATACACAAGGAGCAGTATATTGTCAACATAATTTGTTTATTTGTGTTTTTCACTTAATATTAACTCAACTGAAGTTGTGGCTGTCTCTCTACAGTTAGTTTCCCACCTACCCACCCTGTTCTTGATTTGGTATTAATGTTGGTGGCTTTGAAACTGCCAGCCCCTCTTGTAGATTTGTATTTGGATACTCCTTCTGGGCACATCTCATTTTCTCTCTCAACTGAGTGCAGTGAGATCATATTCTGATTTCAGGCACTCCTACTGCGTACAAAGAGAGCATCTGGGAAGGACAACCCCTGTAGCCTATTAATCCTGCTCTGTTCCTTCCCTCAAAAAAAAAAAAAAAATATATATATATATATATATATATATATATATATATAAATATATATATATATATATCTTATTCATCTGCTCTTACTGTAACTGTCTTAGTTGCTCCTATTCATCTGCTCTTATTAAAACTGTCTTAGTTGCTCTTCTGCATGCTATCTGTTCAGTCGCTCTTACTTTGCACTTATTACTGCTTGTTAACAGCCTTCTAATTTACTGCCTTCTGAACTTGTTTTTTAGTCATTTGTTAATTTAATTGCATTTATTTGAACTGTATTTGCTGTAGTGTTGCTACACGCTCGGGTGTGCTGGCCATCACTACAATTTGAATTTCATTTACTGCTGTTTTAGCTGCTTTTCTGTAACAAAAAAAACTTCTTAGCTTGTTTCCTGCCTTTCCTGTAACTAGTCAAGTCCAGATACAAATCTGCTGTATCCAGGACTGTTGGTAAGCTTCAGAGCGCCCCAAGCCTTTCTGTGTTGGAGGAAGCCTTCTAGCTTATCAGTGGGAGTGGTAAGCACTAGGTAGTGTATCTACCATGGGAAGAGTGGGTTTTGGCCCTGAAATTGTAGTTCATTGGCCGATTGGGCAGTTTTTCCATCTCTTTCAACTTTCTGGTTAAAAGCCCGTTTTGCGTTTGGTCCCCGCCTTTCCTATAACTAGTGTAATCCAGGTACAGATTTGCTGTATCCAGGACTGTTGGTAAGCATCTGAGCCCCCCAAGCACTTCTGTGTTGGAGAGAAGCCTTCTAGCTTATCAGTGGGAGTGGTAAGCATCAGGTAGCCTATCTACCACAAGAGCAGTGGTCCCTGCCCCAGAAATTATAGTTTATTGGCCGTTTGGGAGGCTTTTCCATCTCTTTCAACCTTCTGATTTAAAAGCCTGTGTTTGCACTTGTTTCCTGCCTTTCCTGTTACTACTGTAGTCCAGGTACAGATTTGCTGTACCCAGGACTCTTTGTAAGCTTCTGAGCCTCCCAAGCCTTTCCGTGTTGGAGGGAAGCCTTCTAGCTTATCAGTGGGAGTGGTAAGCATCAGGCAGCCTATCTACCACAAGAGGAGTGGTCCCTGGCCCAGAAATTGTAGCTAGTGGCTGTTTGAGCAGTTTTTTTCCATCTCTTTCAACTTTCTGGTTTGAAAGCCGCACTTGTGCCTGTTTACTGCCTTTCCTATAACTAGCCTAGTCTGGTTACATAGTTGCTGTATCCAGGATTGTTAGTAAGCTTCTGAGCCCTCAAGCCTTTCTGTGTTGGAGGAAAGCCTTCTAGCTTATCAGTGGGAGTTCTAAGCACTAGGTAGCCTATCCTCCATGGGAAAAGTGAGTTTTGGCCCAGAAATTGTAGTTTATTTGGCCGTTTGGGCAGTTTTTCATCTCTTTCAACTTGCTGGCTTAAAAGCCTACATTTGTACTTGTTCCCCACCTTTCCTGTAACTAGTCTAGTCCAGGTACAGATTTGCTGTATTTCAGGACTCTTTGTAAGCTTCTGAGTCCCCCAAGCCTTTCTGTGTTGGAGGGAAGCCTTCTAGCTTATCAGTGGGAGTGGTAAGCATTAGGTAGCCTATCTACCACAAGAGGAGTGGTTCCTGGCCCAGAAATTGTAGCTATTGGCCGTTTGGGCAGTTTTTGTTTTCCATTTCTTTCAATGTTCTGGTTTACAACCAGCACTGGGGCTTGTTTCCCACCTTTCCTGTAACTAGCCTAGTCCAGATACAGAGTTGCTGTATCCAAGACTGTTGGTAAGCTACTGAGACCCACAAGCCTTTCTGTGTTGGAGGAAAGCCATCTAGCTTATCAGTGGGAGTGGTAAGCACTAGGTAGCCTGTCTACCACGAGAGGAGAGGTTCTTGGCCCAGAAATTGTAGTTTATTGACCGTTTGGACAGTTTGTCCATCTCTTTCAACTTTCTGGTTTAAAAGACCACATCTGCACTTGTTTCCCATCTTTCCTGTAACTAACCGACTGGGTAGCATTAGAAAGCCTTAAACTGATACAAGCCTTCTAGCTTATGAGAGAGACTTTGGAGTGATTAAGTATCAGTTTTCTGTACTTAACTGTTTTCCACCTAAACACAGATTTTCCAGTGTTTATTGTGATTTAAAAGCTTGTTTTTTTCACATATTGTACTTATTTGACTGCCTGCACTTTTAAAAATTTGTTTTTTGTTTAAATACTTTAACTGTTGTACACACTAAAGTACAATAGCCTTTTCTGATCGTTTGTAGTCGTTTAAAGCTGTTTTAAGTGTATTTTTTACTGTTTTTGCCTTATCTTTTCAAAAAAACAAAAAAAAATTCCTTGTTTCCCGCCTTTCTAAGTTAGTATAGTCCAGTTTTCAGGCTAGTGCTGAATTCAGGGCTGTGATGCTAGTTTCTGAGTTGCCCAAACCTTACTTGGATAGAAGGAAGTTTCTCTGTTCACCTATGAGAGAGGGGAGCTTTGAGCAACCTATCTGTCCCTGGAGGAGTGGTTCCATCCCAGAAGTTAGTAGTTTATTGGCCATTTTGGGCTAATTTCTATCTCTTTCACTTCCCTACTATAAAAACCACATTTGCACGGTTTTGCGCACCGGGCAGTGCAGGTTAGCTACGGTTAAATTATTCCCAGCTTCACTAAATCTCCTCTTCAGTTTTTCCCTTGAAACTAGTCTAACTCTCAACCTAAGCACTCAAAAAGCATTTTACTGCCCAGCACTTGCTCAGTCCTAATAGCAAGCACTAATATACCCTGACACTGATTGCGCAAGGCTCTTTATTCACCCCTCACCAACCAAGCGACTAAGCAGCTCAACCTACTATTCAGGCATGACCAAAGGGCAACTTCAGGTGCGCTGTCCAGTCCAGCTGGTGAATATGGGTATCCTGAGGCAATGTTACAACTGCCTCATGTACACAGACAACCCTCTCCTTCTAGTACAAAACACTAACATATGTGAGAGATGCAATTATACAGCCAAACTGGAAGCTAAACTATCTCCACCCAAGAATGGAACAGACAGTCAAGAGGAGAAGGTTAACACTTGCACCACAACTCCAGCCGCACAGAGACCTACTAAAACAGCACTGGCAAAAAATATACATAAATACACAAAATCATACTCAGAGGCTCTAAATAAAAACCTGCAAAAGCATCAGAGACCTCCAAAGCAGATACCCAAACAACCTGCACTTCCTGTCACAAACCAGACAACACATAAAACGCAAAATCAGTGTGCTGCACAATCAGAGCCCTTAAGGAGAAATAACATACCTACCACACTAGTAATAGCTGACTCTATAGTCAGGCACACTGACGTCCCACTCACTAGGCTGGACAAGCAGAAGGTTACTGTTAGCTGCCTGTCAGGTGCCAGAATCCGCCACATAACACAAGCACTCAGGTCACTCCAGAACAAGTACAAATATGACTCTGTCATTGTTCATGCTGGTGTGAATGACCTGAGATGTACCTCCCTGGACTACATGAAAAGAGACATGGAAGAGATCTCTGATCATGCAGCCCAGGCTGGTATGACCCTGACTCTGAGCAGTATCCTGCCCTCACCAAGAATGATACCTCAGTATAAAGAAAAAATGATCAATTTCAACAATTGGTTAAGCTTCTTGGTGTCATTTAAAGGGGATCCAGTGTCTGTCAGCCTGGAACGACATGCTCGACAAGCCATGTTGCTTCGCAAGAGATGGCTTGCACCTGTCACCCCTAGGCTTTCGAATACTGGCCAAGGCTCTTGCTGCCCCCATAGTGCCTTTTTTAGGCAAGGCTTAAAAGTCAAACCCACCTCTATAAACAGCACAATTAACAAAAAACTGAGGGTTATGTTACTCAACGCTAGGAATTTAAATCTCAAAATGCATGCGCTCAAAGCACTCCTCAGTATGGAGAACGTCGACATCTGCGCAGTAACTGAAACCTGGTTCAAGGCTCCAGAGAGCACCCCAGCACTACCAGGCTACAACTCATACCAGACGTTTCGGCCACAGAACACGGACCGAAACACAAAAGGAGGGGGTGTATCCATATTCATCAAAGATACCTGCACCTCCAGGTTAGTGGCGCAGCATGATACCTCTGAGATCATCCATGTGCAACTAACATTGGGCAAATCTGCAATGCAAATTGTGGCCTGCTACAGATCACCCTCCATGACAAAGGACCACCACTCCACCTTTCTGGAGACACTGGAAAACATGAAGGTCCTACCAAACACCCTGATATTGGACAATTTCAATTACCCTACCATTCACTGAGAAAACTACTCGAGTACAAATTTCCAGGCCCAGCGCTTCCTGGAATTCATCAACTCAAATGCCCTGGATCAGCTGGTAAACTCACCTACCAGAGGTGAAAACATATTGGACCTGGTCACCACCATGGGTGACAGGTGTTCCACACCGGAGGTCAACCCGACACTGGTTAGATCAGACCATAAACTAATCACTCTGGATGTCCACACTACACCACCACCCCCAACTAAGAAAACCACAGTAAAAAACTTTTCTAAAGCAAACTTCACCTTACTTAAGACAGAGGTGGTAAGTTTCACAGCCCCCACTCTAAAGGATAACGCTGCCCAAGATGCAGAAACATTTACAAATGCACTCTATGAGCACTTACAAGGATGCATGGATCATGCCATCCCTAGCAAAACCAAGACTCACTCCACTAAGAGAAGGAAACCAGTTTGGTGGACCCCTGCAATAAACAGGCTATACAACAGAAGGAGGAAACTAGTTCAGAAAAAAAGCAAATCCCAAGAAGGAAAGACATCCCTGATCAGTATCAGTAAGAAATTGAGGTCCCTCATGAAATCATCCAAGGCTAACCTCGAAAGAAAAATAGCCAAGGATTCAAAAGATAACCACAAAGCCTTCTTTAGCTATGTTAAGAATCTAAGTGGCAACTCACAGATATGCACTGAACTAGTGCAAAATAGCACAAAATATACTGAACCTACTGATATTGCCAACATCCTGGCAGATAGATTGAGTGCAAACTTCACCCCCCTCTCACCTCCAAAAGGGCCCATGGGCCCACAACAATACTGGAAAAGTGTAGTGTCCCAAAAATCACAGACACACAGGTGAAAACAGCCCTTTCAAAAGCCAAAAACACAGCGTCAATGGGACCAGATGGTGTCCCAGGCTGCATCTTGCATGAACTACAGAACGAACTAACCCCCCACCTAGACACACTGTTCAACCTCAGCCTCTCCACAGGCTACATGCCCACAGAATGGTGCATAGTAATGGTTATTCCTCTCCACAAAGGAGGGGCCACAACTGACCCTTTCAACTATCGCCCCATAAGCCTGACTAGCCTGGTCTGCAAGGCTATGGAGCACATCATCATGGAACTCATTAACAAAGATATTGGGAACCTCCAAACACTTGATTTGACCCAGTTCAGCTTTGTTAAGGGCAGATCATGCCTACTAAACCTGGTTGACTTCTTCGAGACAGTCACCAAGGCCATAGACGAGGGAAAGGTAGTTCACACAGCCTAACTTGACCTCACCAAGGCTTTCAACACCATTCCCCACTGGGGTATTACAGAAAAACTCACCAACCTGAACATAAACCCCTACATCACGAGATGGGTTGCCAACTGGCTTACAGACTGAACTCACACGGTAAGAATAGCGGGCTCCAGATCCAACTCTAAACCAGTCACAAGTGGTGTCCCGCAAGGCTCGGTCCTGGGACTCCTACTGTTTGGCATATACTTCTCAGAAGTACAGACAAACACAGGAGGACTATGGCTAACCAAGTTCACCAATGACTGCAAACTGGGAGCCATACCTGTCTCTCCGGCTGACATGGACATTTTCCAAAAGGGCCTTACTGAGCCAGACACCTGGTGTCAAAGTCATGGCCTCAAGCTAAATGCCAAAAAATGCATAGTCAGCCCATTTGGGAAAAACAAAACACTCACGAATTACCACAGAGGTGGCAGCCCCCTTAATACTGAAGGGGTAATAAGAGATCTGGGGACCCAGGTAGATAGTAATCTCTCCTTTGACAATCATTTTGCCAAAGTAGTTAGGAAATCCTTCTATGTGGCCCATCTAATTACTAAAGGGTTCGTATCTAGAAATAAAGAGGTTATAGTGCCCCTCTACTAGTCACTCATTAGATCCATCATAGAGTACAATGCCCCATTTGGGATGTACCTCACAAGACACTTCCAACAGCTGGAAAGACCACAAAAGTACCTCACCAAGAGGATTACTGGTCTCAAACATATGTCCTTATGCAGCTCAACTGAAAAAACTCAAGCTGTACTCAGTGGCATATCGCTTACTCAGAGGTGATCTCTGCCTGTCTTACAAAGCCATGTCCAACTCATAATTGATGGACATGCTCCACCTACAGAAATCCAAGTCACTGCGAGCCACGTGCACTTGTGAGCTAAAAGTTGCCACAATAATACATAGAACATGCTGGAGGGATAGATTCCTGTCACAAAGACTCCCCATGCTTTGGGACAAAATTCCAAATTACATCAGGAAGAGCCCCTCACTAACCAACTCCAAAAAATGTAAAATACTGATAACCAGAAAGGCACTGAGGTAACATAACAGGTAAAATCACAAACCCTTTATTGTCCAGATACAAAATGTAAACATAAATGTAGAAAAACTGTAGAAAACTGTAGAAAAAACTGACTAAGCGCTTTCACCCTCCTGGACATCTTCAGAATCAGTTAACTTCATTAAAAACAAACTTTAAATACACAAATCAATTAGTACATAATTAGACAGAACTGATAGAACAGGCAAATAGTTAATTTGTTAACCCCTTAATTACTTGTTCACCAAGCCTTAGGCTTCTGAAAAAACTGTTTCTTGTGTGTTAAAATCACTGTGTGGTTAAACTAAATAAAATGAAATTACATGAAGTCAAAAACGTATTATTAAAAAAACTAGTTAAAACAAAAACTCATATCTGTCACAATGTATATATACACACCATTGTTGTGTGTCAAATGCAGGCTGCCTTGTATATTAAAATGCATGCTAGAGACAAAGAGCCGTTGATGCCTGGAGCATTACTAGCATCTAGCCTCAGCTGCCAAAGACATTCCCTTACCTCCAAAATAGTTTAAACACTTTGTCTCATTCATGTCATTTCATTTTATTGACCTTGACGAGTGGATGGGTAACAGAAAATACACCCCTGGGATCACTTCATTGGCTCTGCTTGACAGAGGATCAGTTAATTAGTGAATGGGGCGGCGAAAGCCAGCACACTCTGGCTAGGCTTATAAATACCCTTGGGCAGATAGCCTAGTACCTACCTATAAACCTATACTGGCCGACGGATTCAGTGCCAACTTTACCACCCCCCCCCCCCCAAAGGACCAATCACAATACCGGAGGAATGCCAGGCAACCAGCATTACTGCATCACAGATTAAAACTGCATTGTCCAAGGCCAAGAATACAGCTTTCATGGGAGCAGACAATATCCTTGGATGTGTTCTACATGAACTACAAAGTGAACTGGCACCACATCTGTGTGCCCTGTTCAATCACAGCCTCACCTCAGGCTTTGTCCCTACCGAATGGTGCACTGCTACAGTCACCCCTCTCCACAAAGGAGGAGAGACTACAGACCCTGGGAATTATTGCTCCATTAGCACATCATCATGGACCTAATTAACAACGATATAGGGAATCTCCAAACTTTAGATCCCACTCAGTTTGGTTTTGTGAAAGGTAGATCATGCCTGCTCAATGTGGTTGACTTCTTTGAGTCAGTCACCAGAGCTGTGGATGAGGGCAAGGCAGTTCATACAGCCTACCTCGATCTGGCCAAGGCCTTTGATACCATTCCTCACTCAGGAATTATTGATAAACTCACCAAACTAGGCATCAACCCCTATAGCACTACGTGGGTTGCAAATTGGCTCACCGATAGAATCCACAGCGTGAAAGTAATGGACTCCAAGTCAGACTGCCGTCCAGTCATGAGTGAAGTCCCACAGGGATCAGTCCTGGGTCCTCTCCTGTTTGGCATCTACTTCTCAGAAGTCCAGGCCAACATGGAGGGACTCTGGCTGACCAAGTTTGCAGACGACTTTAAGCTAGGAGCCATTATTAACTCAAAAGTGATGTAGACATCCTACACTGAGACCAATGACTAGTGTCGAAACCATGACATTAATCTTAATGCCAAAAAATGTGTTGTCATCCCCTTTGGGAAAAACTCAGTTCCCACTAATTACCACATTGATGGGAGCCCACTGAATATCTGGTGCAGTGTGACTAACGGAAGACGAGGAACCAAATAAAAAATGCACCAAACAAGCCTGTATACAAACTCTGTTTTCTGCAGTAAAAACACACCAAGATTAACCGCTTTCGTCTATCACATAGAAGACTTCATCAGAATAAAGCACACTGATTCAAGAACCATTTTTATACCAGAACATGTTACATCCTTCAGCCAATGGCATTGTCAAAAAAAGTCACATGAGCAATATTAAATACACAGGATGTTAATATTCAAGCCAACTTAGCTTTTTACAAATAAAACACTATTATATATTAAAAACCTTCAGCATATGTTTAAAAATGCAGGCACAGTAATGCCTGTAAAAATGTTAAACTACTTAAAATTTTCAAAGATTTTTCTTTCAGGGCTGGAAGTATTGTCAAGGAATCATTTATACCTGGTGTAAAATTAGCTGCTAGTCTGAGTTGCCAAACCAGCTCTTTTTTACTTAATAAATTCTTCCAGTCACCCCCCCCCCCCAAATCTAAGTCCACAGTATCCAAAATACAAAATTTAAAACCTTTAAAATTAGAACAAATGAGGGGATGCCTATATAATGCACTTGTATCTTCTTGTTTTTAACATCATATATGTGCTCATAAATTTTGCTTTTCAACGCCCTCTCCATTTTCCCTACATAGAATCTGTTGCACATATCACATAGAGCAAGGTGCACCACTCTGCTGGTAAAACTATTTCCTTTCTTGAACGAGATTAATTTAAATGTACAAAAAGCAGAAAACAATGTCATTGACTGCAAAAAGAAAAAAAATTAAACAGGGATATAAAGGATTTTGAAAATGCTTTGATCTACACTCGTCCACGTAAAGGACATGCTAATAATTACAGAAAGAGCAAACGGACTGCATCTGAAGTCTGTGACTTGTCAGTTTCTTCAGGCAAGCAATATTCAGGCAGAAACAGTGTTTAATTTGAAGAAGTGAATTCTGAAGATTCCCCACATTCAAAACATGCCAAATAGAAGAGGGCAAGAAGAAAAAACAACAGAAGAAACAGAAACCTAAATTATGTAAACAATCATAATAATATTAGTGTTATTCAAGAGGGTGTTTGTTCAACCTTTGAAACAAGTGTAGAGGGTTATGGCATTCAAGAAGAAAACAATGCATTGAAAATGGTTAACTTAACTGATGTTAATATTTCTGATATTGCTGAAAAAGTATTACTTAGAGGGGCAAAGTTTGTTCCAACCAAATTCCATCCCCTGCAGATATAATTATAGATGCTAAGAAGTTTTGCCGTAAATTAAATTTAAGAGTGTTTTTTCAAACTAGGCAGGACGTGGTTTTCACTAATGAAGCAAATGTTAATGAATGTTCAGAAGAAGATGATTTATTGAGTTTAAATGTTTATGAAAATGAAATGTTTCAATTATGTGTGGGTTTTGGTGATGGGAACGAGGATGATCATGCTGAATCTAATGTTTCATCTGAACCATTTTTTACTGGATATGGATGTTTGGACGTGCCTAAACTGACTTCTGATAGAAATTTCATGCCCCCTAGAACTAGTCAAGCTATCAATGTGTTTTGAAAGTTTAGTATGTCAAAAAGTTGAAAATTGTTATGGCAATTTTATAAAGACATTCTGTTCTTAGAATCTTAAAAAGGAAGAATGGCAGGCACTGCAGGAGTTCAGGTCCAATTTGGATAGGATAGCTGTTAGAAAAATATGTATTAGTAATATGCTTAGTGCATTTGAGGTTTAGAAAGGGTTAACACATTTATTCTATTTCACACTGCATAAATATGCACGAGCTGCAGAAGTATTCCAATCCTGTTATGTCATGAAATATGCACAGTTATGATCTCTGCTTATGCTTTGGAAATTTACAGGGAAGCATTCAATTTCTGCTAATGTCAGGGAAATAATAATAGATGTTTCACTTCTACTAATGTCATGAGATTTAAATAAAGAGTTACTGATTTTCTGCTTATGCTATGGGAACATACACAGCTGCTGGAGCTACTGATAATGAAGACAAAGGCTGTTTGAAAATATGAACCGCAATCAGCATATACTTGTACCTAAGCTAGAAAAGTACCTTGAAATGTAACATATGTATTAGAACTGCACAACTGAAGAATAGAAAGCTTGTAGTGGGCTAAAAAAATACAGCCCCCAAGGTCAGGTTGTTTTTCATACATCCAGTCATGTCAGCAGGAAATCCAAGTAACATTCTCTATGTAACACATAGTGAGTTTTAAATCTGAACATGTCAGCAGGAAATCTGAGTAACATTTGCTGTAGAACAATACAGAAAGCTGTGTCTAACTACGCCAACCATAGAAACTAACATTTTATAGAACAGTATAAGAGAAGCATACTGCCTGCTAGTAATTAGGCAAAATCCTGTATTTGCATGTTTTTGTCTCCTTGCTGCAAGTAGTAAAAGGTGCCATACCTGAACCTTATGTGAATTGGTCTTTGAAGTTTTTTCCTTTGACAGATTGGTCCTTCGGACCGGAACCCTCACTTCGCCTCAGATCAGACGAGCCGAGTGGTTGAAACCGTACAGGGAAGAAACCAAATCAGTTCTTATTTGAAAAGCCCTCCAACTGAATTGTCGTGCAAAAGAGGCCAGCCACTTTCTGATCTGCGACTGAAGGATGGGTCTCCATGAATCAGGTGATCAATCACGAAGGCTCAGGTAAAGTGAATCTACTTTTTTCTGTTTTAGATCAGGGACTAGACTTGTATTGCTTTTGTCAAGACTGTATTTTACAGGTCAGGAACAGAAAAGATTACTGTCTTGTCATAGATCAGGAGAAACAGAATAGGTAGGCATTCATTCTGAAGAGACTATAACAAAATCTGTGGTGCCACGTTAAAAATAAGAGAAGTTACGAAACGATCAAAAGGGTAAAACAAAATGGGTAATAATTGCACAAAAAGACCCCAAAATCCGCTGTTAACCGAAGACGCAAAATACATGCAGTCGCAGCGCGCCGACAATATTAAATACTATTCAAAATGGGTTAATAAGTATGAATTTGATGGTAAATTAGAAAAATCCTTGCTTATCAAACTTGTCAAACAGCTCAAAACCGATTCCAAAGGTCGGGTAAAAAAGCAACGCCAATTAGGAATTCCTCAGCCACACAGGTGGATTGAGGAAGTAAACCGTAGGGAACAAAAGAACAACAATTCAAAAACAATGTTTTTAGATAAGGAGGAAAATAACTTAGTAATAGCGTCGGCCCCTCCGCCTCCCTTACCAGAATATGAAGCAAGTGAACAGGTTAGTCCACCCCCACGATATCCTGTTGTCACTGAAAATAGAGACATTACAAAAAACAAAACCGTTTATTAGAGAGCCCATCTGGACCAGGTTTCGAACACGGGCAGGTAACTCAAATGAAGGCATTGAGTTATATCAAATGGTCAAGAGTTCACGATCTATGAGTGAAGAAGAAATATGCCCACTCACAGAAGTACCTAATCCTCAGGCAGGACAAGACGGTCAGGACCCAACTATTTTAGTGTATAGACCTTGGGCTCCAGAAGATATCCAGAAAGCCACTGAGGGATTTCCCCATCCAAAAGTTAATTTTAGAAAGTTCTCAGAAGATATACAAGGAATGAGGCTAAGTTATAATTTAAACGGAGAAGAGGTAGAAAAAGTAGTTAGACAAATTGTGGGGCCAGATTGGCACATGATTAGTAGCAACTGGAATCCCCGTGACGCTGAACACAGACCCCTCCCACATAGCAGCGCAGAACTAGACAACAGAGTAAAAGGTCTTACAGACCGCATCTCTGAGAAATGGAAGCCTAGGGCAGACTGGACTTGCATTAATCAATGCATCCAACAAGAAGGTGAAACTGTTGACCGATATTATGCCAGATTATTAGAATGTTTTAATAACCACTGTGGAATGCAGGTTCCCGAAGATCAGATACAAGATTCCCCATATGAACAGCAGTTAAAGAATGCATTTTTACAGGGCAGTATTGCACCCATAAGCAGTTTTATTACAAAACACATGGTAGATCATCGTACAAGCAGGTTACAGTTATTACTTGAATATGCTAGGCATGCCGAAAGGCATTTTAATAGCAAAAAGAAAAAGAAAGCTCAAGTATTTTCTGTAGAAGATGGAGCAGAAGCTTATGTAGTACAGTCCGGGGAAAAAGGGCAAGAAAAATGCACAGGGAAACAAACAATCTGATCAGGGATCAGAGGACTTTGAAGGGCAAAAGAAAAGGGAAGAATGTTTTAAATGCGGTAAAAAGGGACACTTGGCAAGGGATTGCAAGAAAAACAAAAAGGCAACCACGGAAGACAAGGAGGGTGAGGACTGACTATATGGTAGTCAGGAATCACTAGAAGGGGATAGCAGAGAAAGGACAAATGAGAATGTGATAGAGGGAGTAGAGGATGTGACAGAAGAGACAGAGGAAGTGCAGGAAGTTACTGACAGTGAAGAAAATGAAATATTAGACCTAGCTTTATTGAGCTTGGAGCTCTATTTAGCAGACACAAAACCAGAAGTTACACTCTTGGTAGAAGGGATGGAAGTCAAATTCTTGTGTGACTCAGGGGCATCACGAACCCTGATACATCCCTTCAAACTGCCAGAAAACTCAGAGTCACCTGATTACATACTAGTAAAAGCAGCTAATGGACAGCTGTACCGGGAGCCCCTCTCCTGTAACATTGCAATAACTGATCCTGTTACAGGATTGACTCAGAAAAGCAAAATTGTTGTTTCTGCAAAATGCCCAGTAAACCTCTTGGGCAGAGACCTTATGCAGCTATTCAGTATAGCAGTAGTCCCAACCATGCAGGGTATGGAAGCACAGCGACAAATTGATATCTTTACAGTGCAATCGGTGGGTGAAATGTTTTATTGGTACAGCCAGGACTTGGCTACGACTGGTCCAGGGACTGTGACCGAAGAATTAATGAATGTAGCCATCAGCAAGTGCCCCTCCCTTGACACTGATAAGCAACACCTGTTGCACTGTACCCTGTATTATTGTAACACGCCAGGACCTGATAAGGAATATGAGCAAGAATTGTTTAAAAATCATGCAAACAGATTGATATTACGTAATCTGTACTGGGACACAGAAGGGAACAGTGTAGCCAGCTGTTCATTGCCCCAGGAGTTCTTTGCACTCTATAAATCTAATTGATTACCACATGTTAGCTTAACTAAGCACAAAAACATAGAATGGACAGACCTAGGAGAAAAAGTCACGAGATGGGAAAAACAGACAGAATTAGAACTGTCAGAACAGGGAATACAAATGCAGAAGCTGAATTGGATAACTCAGACCCACCCAGCCGTACACTTGCAGTCTAGCAAGGACAGCTGATTAGCATTCCTATTAAAGAAGAAAGAGAATGCCTTACAGAATATACCAGAAACTCTCTGGTCAACAGGAAAGTCAGATGTAGGACTTATTCGTACAGTGGGACCAGTTACTATCATGCCAAAGTTAGCATTTAGACCACAGAAAAGACAGTATCCCTTAAGAAAAGATGCAGAGGCAGGAATCAAACCTATTATAGCAGCTTTACTTAAGGAAGGGGTGCTGGTGGAATCTCCTGATTCACCATGTAACACACCCTTATTTCCTGTTAAGAAAGCAAATGGAGAATGGCGTATGGTCCGTGATTTACAAGCTGTAAATGATGCAGTAATACCAAGGGCACCTACAATGCCAGACCTACACACCCTGTTGAATGATTTAAAACCTCAACAGAAATATTTTTCTGTGGTAGATATCAGCAATGCGTTCTTTTCGATACCAATACACCCTGACAGCCAGTATTGGTTTGCATTCACATTTCAGGGGAAAAGGAATACATATACGCGACTACCACAGGGATATTGTGAAAGTCCAACAATATTTTCACATGAAATGGCAAGCAACTTGGCGGGATTTACCCCACCAAGAGGCAGTCAGATTTTACTTTATGTTGATGATATCCTGCTGGCTGCCCCCACCCAGCAAGATTGCAAAGAAGATACCATAGCGCTATTATGATTTTTAGCCACTGAAGGACATAAGGTAAACAAAAATAAATTGCAGCTTTGGAAAAAACAAGTCAAATACCTAGGATATGTAATATCCAAAGAGGGTAGAACATTAGATGAGGACAGAAAAGTGGCAATTTTGCAAGTGGCAAAACCCACTACCAAGAAGGAAATGATGTCCTTCCTGGGTACAACTAATTTTTGCCGGAGCTGGATTCCAAACTATGCCTTGGAATCTGCACCTCTGACTGACCTGATATATAAATAACCTATGGCAGCACAGGATTCGTTACAATGGACACCAGAGGCAGAGTCTTCTTTCTGCAAACTGAAACAGTTAATAGCATCCTCATTAGTTCTGGGATTACCAAACTACCATAAATGCTTTTTCCAAACTGTAGATTGTAAGCAAGGTTATATGACATCAGTGTTAACACAACAGCATGGGGACAAGCAACGCCCCGTTGCTTATTATTCATCACAACTAGACCCAGTGGCACGGTCTTTACCTCACTCTGTACAAGCAGTAGTTGCAGCTGCAATGGCAGTACAGGCTTCGGCCTCAGTAGTTTTATTCCACCCTCTCACTTTGAGAGTGCCTCATGCAGTCGCGATTATTTTACTGCAAGAGAAGGTAGCATGTCTTTCCCCTGCTAGGCATCTTTCCTGTATGACTATATCGTTGAGCCAACCTCACATGACAATTGAACGATGCACGACTTTGAACCCTTCTACCTTGCTCCCAACCCCTGCAGATGGCACACCACACCGCTGCCTACAGGTGATCGAGCAAAAGACACTACCTAGAAAAGATCTCACAGATGTCCCCTTGGATGATGCCGAGGTGACATACTACGTGGATGGTTCGTGCAAAAGGGGTCCTGCAGGACAGAACCTAGTAGGATATGCAGTAGTTTCTGATACTGAGATTATAGAAGCAAAACCTTTACCACACAACTTATCTGCACAGGCAGCAGAATTGATTGCCTTGACACGGGGATGTACCTTAGCAAAGGGTAAATGTGTAAACATTTTTACAGACAGCCAGTATGCTTTTTCTACTGTACATGTTTTTGCGCAACACTGGAAAAACTGAGGAATGATAACATCCACTGGCAAACCTATCAATCATGCACAGTTTATTTTAGATCTTTTAGAATCTATTCAGTTACCTCAGAAAGTAGCTATTTGTAAATGCACAGCTCATACCAAGCAACAAGACAGGATTTCAAAAGGTAATGCGAGAGCTGATACAGCTGCAATACAAGCAGCTTCAGAAGTATTTATTTTAAATGAGGAACTACAACCCTCTGAGATTTTAGACTTAGAAATGTTAAAGACAATGCAGACACTCACTACGCAAGCTGAAAAACAAAGATGGGTAAATAGAGGAGCAATTCTCGAAAAGGGGCTGTACATTTCTAAAGAAGGGAAACCGATACTACCATGGAATTTGTTTAGATATGCAGCTTTGTTGAGCCATGGGCAATGCCATGTCTCAACAGGGGGGATGGTACAGCTGGTAAACCGAGTGTTCACAACATATGGATTTACAAACTACTCTAAAAAGTTTTGTTTGATGTGCCAAATTTGTAACAAACATCATGCACAAGGGGAGTTAAAGCCCAAGCAAGGGAGTTTCCCTACACCACCATATCCGTTTCACACTATCTGTATGGATTTCATAGAATTGAACAAATGTGAAAATAAGAAGTATTCTCTTGTCATTGTAGATATGTTTTCCAGATGGGTGGAAGCCTTTCCAACCAAAAATCCAGACGCAGCCACAGTAGCAAAAGTCCTTGTCAAAGAAATCATCCCTAGATTTGGCATTCCAGAAAGGATCTACAGTGACAACGGTACACACTTTGTAAACCGAACCATACAACAGTTAAGTAAGCATTTTGGTATCTCTTTAAAAAATCATTGTGCATACCATCTGCAATCTGCAGGGCTAGTTGAGAGGCATAATGGAATATTAAAGAATAAATTAAGAAAGTCAATAGCAGAAACAGAAAAGAATTGGGTGTACTGTCTGCCCCTGGCACTGTTGAGCATGAGAACTGTTCCCACTGCAAAAGGATTGACTCCTTTTGAAAAACTATTTGGAAGGGCTTATTATATACTCCAGTGGAAACCTCTCATGCCCGCAGACCAGGAAGCTGACTATACACTAGCTGAATATATGAGAAATTTGTTGAATTCTAAACATCTGTTGCAGTTAAATTCTATTTCAGATAAAGAACAAACCGAAACATCGGAAGTGGCAGTGATCCCTGGGGATTGGATCTGGGTGAAAACCATTAAAAAGAGAAATTGGACGTCACCAAGGTGGGAAGGTCCATATCAGGTGCTTCTTTCGACACCCACTGCAGTCAAAATCGCAGAGCGAGCCTCGTGGATCCACTTGACGCACTGCTAATTAGTTAAGAACTTTGAACTGGACAAAAATCTTACCTCTCCATCAGGGCCCTCAGCACAAAGTCTGGCTACAAAGGGGGGTCAGATCAATAGGACTGATCCGTCTCAACCCCAGTGAAGAAACCATCAGTGCTGGAGGTCCTATTAGGGCAGAGAGTAAGATCACATGTCAAAAGCAAAAATGATAGAATCCAGAGAAATCCAAATAAAACTACTCGAAAGAGTTGGAGAAAATAGGAATGCAGAACAACCATTTCCTCAGAAGTATTGCATAATCATCCCGTTAACTGTACTAGTGACAATAATCTTTTTGTTGTGGCCATTCCTTTTCCCAGCCACACAAACTAAACTGAATAAACGTGAAGAGTTGCACGTAGAGTGGCACCCAAACTTCAATACTTACCAGGCAATTAAATATGTGTATGCTGAGACCTTCAATGTTTCGAATTGCTGGATTTGCACAGCTTTGCCAACAGCATACGGGGGGGTTATTGTTAACTTCAGTCCCCCTAGGAGTCAACGAGACCTGGGAAAACTTGATTCATGATACATCAACTATTACATCACAAGATAAAATAGCATTGCACTTGTCTGTTCAACAAAAGGGAACTGTGTGTTTTTACAAAAATGATACAGTTCAGGTGGGTTGGAGCAATTGCAATGTGACTGTTCCTTATAGATGCTACACTAAAGCTAATAACACAGGTTCTTATTGTAATACAAACTATGATTCATTTTTTGAATTGATGCACAAAACAATTGAGGAAGTAAAACATGATTCTGTTTTTTACAAACAACTGTCTGTAATTGACAGAAAAATGTTTCACGCAGGACAAGTATATATTCATAGTAAAGTTACTACTAAAGTAGAAGACTGTTATTTTGTATGTGGTAGAAAAGCATACAAGTGGTTACCTGAGAATTGGTCCGGCAGTTGTTTTTTGGGCTACCTGGTTCTGGCCATACGACACACAGCAGTTTTACCTCGGGGAAAAATTCAAAATGTTCGAGAAACCATCAAGAAGCCTGTCAATCGAGTGGGGCAAATCAATGCGCGCTGGAAAAATCATCATGCTGTGGGCGATGGACTGACACACATGGACTTGAGTGATATTGTTATATCGTGGGCAGGCATATTACCAGCATATGGAGCAGTAAAATCGATCTGGGAGCTGAGAAAACTGTCTAAACTTCTTGAAGTAATGAGCAATGCAACCGTTTCAGCTCTAGAATTGGCGACTGAGGAACTGAATGCCATGAGAACTGTAGTGCTTCAAAACCGCATGGCTCTCGACTTCACCCTAGCGGCGAGAGGAGGTACTTGTGCTTTAATCCAGGAGGAGTGCTGTTCGTATATTCCTGACCACAAACACGAGATAGACAATCACCTTGAGATAATTCAGCAAGTGTCAGCTATGACCAAACCAGGACCAAATCCATTGACAGACTTTTTCCAGAGATTGTTTGGGGGGTGGGGCAGTATCCTGATGAACATCCTGATTGCCATCTGTGTAGGAATGATCCTACTGGTGGTATGTGTTTGCTGCTGCATCCCCTGCATGAAAAGACTGATTAAAGACTTTACAGACATGTCAGTTTCAAAAACCTTATATCAAGGTGCTGAATTTGAAGAACTGTTGAAAAATTGAAAAGGCTTTCATAAGTTTAAACTGAATGACTCTCTTAACTGTAAATCCTGAGTAGGAAGAGGTTAGGGGAAGAAAAACTGTTTACGCTTATTTTGAAAGTAGAATAAAGTATTAAAAGGGGGGAAATGTTAGAAAAATATGTATTAGTAATATGCTTAGTGCATTTGAGGTTTAAAAAGGGTTAACACATTTATTCTATTTCACACTGCATAAATCTGCACGAGCTGCAGAAGCATTGCAATCCTGTTATGTCATGAAATATGCACAGTTATGATCTCTGCTTATGCTTTGAAAATTTACAGGGAAGCATTCAATTTCTGCTAATGTCAGGGAAATAATAATAAATGTTTCACTTCTACTAATGTCATGAGATTTAAACAAAGAGTTAATGATTTTCTGCTTATGCTATGGGAAAATACACAGCTGCTGGAGCTATTGATAATGAAGACAAAGGCTGTTTGAAAATATGAACCGCAATCAGCATATACTTGTACCTAAGCTAGAAAAGTACCTTGAAATGTAACATATGTATTAGAACTGCACAATTGAAGAATAGAAAGCTTGTAGTGGGCTAAAAAAATACAGCCCTTAAAGTCAGGTTGTTTTTCTCAAATGTTTTTCATACATCCAGTCATGTCAGCAGGAAATCCAAGTAACATTCTCTATGTAACACATAGTGAGTTTTAAATCTGAACATGTCAGCAGGAAATCTGAGTAACATTTGCTGTAGAACAATACAGAAAGCTGTGTCTAACTACGTCAACCATAGAAAGTAACATTTTATAGAACAGTATAAGAGAAGCACACGGCCTGCTAGTAATTAAGCAAAATCCTGTATTTGCATGTTTTTGTCTCTTTGCTGCAAGTAATAAAAGGTGCCATACCTGAACCTTACGTGAATTGGTCTTTGAAGTTATTTCCTTTGACAATAGCATACAAAACAGCTGATAAAGGAGGTAACTGGGTGTTGATGAGCATGGCTCAATATGATAAAATGGTTTCAAAAATATTATCTGAAGAAGGATACTATGATAAGATACAATATAATCCTTTACAAAGATTTTCAACAGGGTTAGATGATATTTTGGAAAGTGAGGAATGACTTGTTTTTTTTTGAAAAATAAAGATGTTAAAAAATTGGTTGTTAGTACACCCAAACATCCATTTATATATGCTTTTCCTAAGATACATAAAGATTTGCTCAAACCTCCAGGTCGACCCATTATTTTATGAATAGGATCATTTTTGGAGAATGTGAATATTTTTTGGACTTTCATTTTAAAAAACTATTTGACTGCTATACCTTCCTATGTTAAAAATACTTAGCAAATATGTCAAGATTTGGCAAATTTGGAATGGAAAAAGAATTATTTTTTGGCAACAGTAGATGTTAATGCTTTATATTTTAACACTGATAGAAGATGGGGCATAGTGGCAGTGGCTAGGAAACTGGGGGAAGAACCACGTTATACATTTTTGCTGACCCTCCTTGAATTTTGTTTACCTCATAATTATTTTAAATGGAAGAATGAGTTTTTCTTACAAAAGAGGGGAACGCTGATGGGAGCGGCCTTCACCCCATCCTATGCCATCACTTGTATGGGGGATTTTGAAAGTCAATTTATAGTGTTAAAAGATTATTTTGTAAATAATGTAGTTTATTACAAAAGATATATAGATGATTTGTTATTCATTTGTATTGGTGATCAATCTGAATTTGAGGAATTCATGGAAGCTCTGAACAGTAACCCACATGGATTGAAATTTACTTGGGGTACTGATAGACACAGCATTTCATTTGTGGATGTAATTTTTTTATGTAGATAGTGAAATGAGGGTACAGCATAAGCCATATAGGAAACCCACAGCTGTTAACAATTTTCTGAATGTGACCAGTATGCACCCCCCCTTACTTGAGTCATTGCCATATGAAGAATTCAAAAGAATCTTCATGAATATCTCTAAAGTTAGTTTAAAGGAAGTGTGTTTAAATGAAGTATATAACAGAATAAGGAACAGGGGGTATGATGATAGAACATCACAAAAGGCAAGGAATAAAATCATGGATACAGGTGAGGATTGTACAGGGGTAGGTAGGAATTATAATGACAAAGACACCATGTACAGAAAAAATGTACATGGCTAAGTAGAAACTATAACAAAAGTGAAACCATGTACAGAAAAAATGGAGAAGAAGAAAAACTATTCTTTGTTACTAGATTTTTTCTCCTATTTTGGAAAAGATAGTGAGGCAGGCATGGTAAATTGTTAGTGAAGATAATTCTGTTTGTTCTTTGTTTCCCAAACATATTGTGTTTTCTTATGGGAGGTACAACAATTTAAAAGAATTGCTGAATAGGAAATGCTTTAAGCTGATATGCCGGGATGTGATGGGTAGAAGTGTTGGTACCTACAATTGTGGAAACTGTTCAGTATATAATCGGGTAAAGAATATACATGGTAGTAGGATTAATGGAAATTTGTATAGGGCCAATGAATTTATTGTAACAACTGTGGTGTGATCTATATATTAAGGTATGACTGTGATCCCATTTCCTGGTATGTTGGTCAAACTACCAGGAAGGCCAAAGTCCGAATTATGGAACACTTGGGTGATGTGAGAAGGCAGAAGTTAGAAAGTCCTGTTGTCATGCACTTTATGTCCAAGCATCAAGGGTCAGACAGTACTTTATTTTTTAGTGTCATAGCACGACCAACTAATAATAGAAGAAATTAAAAAAAAAACAAATAGACTAGAGAGCATAATCATTATTAATTTCCATAGTTTATATCCTAATGGAATGAATTTGGAAAATAATTTGAGCATTTAAAGTAAGGAGGGTAAAATGTAATAGGTATCATACATTTTACATAAAAATTGTTTTATAGTATTTTTTGATATTTTTTTCTTGTGTATCTAAAGCAACAGAAACTTGGTAATTATTAAGTGATAATAATTTATTTAAAGTTGTTTATATAATATGTTACAAGTTGCTTGAATATTCATGTTGATGCAATGTACAAAATGCATATTAAAAATGTATTGACTTTATGTATTTATATTTATTGTTTGAATACCTGGTGCTATCAGATGTAAAAGGAAAGTGCAATACTCTAAAAATCTGTAAATATTCACTCAAAGTACTGTTCACTTTAAATACTGATTCAGTAGTACTGTAATTGTTAAGTGATTGATTAATTAATTGGAACAGGAGGTGTGTATATATAGGGACACAATTGTGATGTAAAAATGTTCCAGCAGAGGGCAAGAAGCCGAGGTACCAGAACGTGTTAAAAAAAGAATTTCTGTGTCCAGTAGTGGTGTTCCTGTTTGTGTTCGTGGGTTATATGGGTTTATTTGGAGATATCATGCTGGTTTGATGTGTGTAAAACAATTTCCTTTCCTGAATATAACATTAGATGCCATCTTATTAGCTAGGTGGGTTTGAGGTGCTTTGAAAATATTAGTACAGTGAGAGCACCTCCCACAAGGTGTTGTACCACAACCACTTCTATCGGTAAATTCAGCTCGTTTTCCATAAGATGTTTAATATTCATGCCCACCTTGTTGATAACAACTGGTTTATCTCCCACTGCAGTAACACATCATTATTTACCCTAAATATACCCCAGTTCTTTTTTAATATGTTTTTCACTTCATATGATATAGGACTGTATTGCACTATACATGCATGCTCATAAATCTCCGTTTCACCAAGATCTGTGGGGGCTATATTAGTTAATGGGTGGTCCCCTACCAGGGGCTTATATTTTTCCCTAGCCTGTGTAAACCTCCAACATAATTTGTTCCATCATCTGTTTGGGGTAACCCCTTTCTAAAAGGAGATCTCTTAATGTGAAAAATTCCTGCCTCACATCACTCAATTCTGATGTCATGCATGCAATTCTTATAGCCTGTTCTTTGACTAGGCTTTTTTTCTGTGAAAGTGGGTGGTTGTTCGTATAATGAAGGTAAGAATTACAAAAAGTACTCTTACGAAATATGTTAGATTTGAAACCTGTAGGTGTATGGGAAATTATTGTGTCCAAGTAATATATACCTCTAGTGTTGTAATTATAAGCAAATGCCAAAAAATGAGGTAGTTTTCTCCAGGTAGTTAATAAAGCCAGGGATATCTTCCATTTTCCCTTCCACAAAATAAAGATGCAATCCAAAAACATGCAATATAACTGGATGTTGTTGCAAAATTCTTTGTGGAATACATAACTTAATTCCCAGCCTAATAGTACTATATTTGCATATACAGGGGCGTAGGCAGCCCCCATGGC
Organism: Protopterus annectens; assembly: GCF_019279795.1. Lineage (NCBI taxonomy): Eukaryota > Metazoa > Chordata > Ceratodontiformes > Protopteridae > Protopterus > Protopterus annectens. Next base: position 176,264,875 of record NC_056729.1, on the reverse strand, counting down.
AACTCCTATTTTTTTTGTCGGAAATATTGGCCCTCAAAGAATAAAAAATTATTTTCTAAGATAAGTGCCATCATTTCACACACCAGGTTTACTTTATTGTGATTAAAGGTGGAACATCTAAAGAGTGTCTCTTCAAATAATTCTTGTCCTTCTTGCTTAGGAATACAGGAAAAAACACATCAATGGTTAAAAATACCAAATCAGCTGCCCATAGATTTTGTTTAAGCTGTCCTAGAAAATCCCAGGAATCCTTAACTAGATGTGCTGCTCTCTCCACTACATGCCTAGTAATTTTACCTACAAACAGTGCCAGATTATGTGTTTTAGAGCCACTGGCAGCAACAATGGGTCTAAAAGGTGGTACAGTGATACTTTTGTGTATTTTTGGGATACTGAATATGACCGGCACCTTAGGATACGAATTAGTAAGAAAATTAAGGAGGTCATTAGTAATATGTTTGTCCAGGAAATATTCTTCAAAATAACTGTCAATACATTGATATGCAATATTTATTTGGTTCTTACAAACCTGTGCATAATTCTCTTCATTAAATAAAATATTCTGTATAATGTTGGAATAATCCTCTGAATTGAATATTACTTTACCACCTCCCTTGTCAGGGGTCATAATACGTAATCCCTTGTCCCCCCTCAGTTGATAAATGGAATTTTTTCATCAGAACTTAAGTTGGCATAAACCTTCCTATTCTGAGCTAATTCATACATGTCTTCTTTCACTGCCTTCTCAAAAACTTTAATGAGGGGGTGGGGAGTGGTGGAATGAACCCATTACTTTTCTTCAGAATATGTTTGTGTGCACTTGCCTCATATGTAAGCCCCACTTGATTTTGGGAAAAAAAGGAGATGGAAACTGAGTTTCCTAGTGCACATCTGAACATCTCACAGTCAAGTCAGCAACATCCGGTATTTTGGAGTGAACAAATTTAAATCCTTTAGAAAAAAGTGAAAAAAAATCTTTAGTGAAAGCCCAGTCTGTGTAATTATAAATCTTAAAGCCTTGAAAAATATGCACAATACGTTCAGTTCCAACAATTAATATCTGTTCCTCCCCTTCCCACGGTTTGGATGTCCCTTTTGAATTTGCAGTGCATGATTGTATGTGTACTTCCTCTCCTGATTTTTGTTTGCTATCCTTTCTGAGCATCTTAATTGCTGGAAATCCTGTGAACCACCTTCGTCCATTTCATTATACACTTCAGTACAGTCATTATACATATCATCAGCCATTTCCCTGCCATTACCAGCAGAATTACTGTGCACATCAGAGCCAGGAACACATTTCTCCACAGTTAACCTACTAGTAGGGTAAGCAGATTTACTTTGGTAATGTTTAACATCCCTCTCTAACTTTCTTTTTTTCTTTAAAAACAATGCATTACATTTCCTTTCTACCCTATTAATAATTTTTTCATAAAAATCTTAATACTATGAAAACTGCATGTCATTCACAATATTACTGTTTAAATCTTCTAAGTCTTTACCCATCTTTGCCTGCATCTGTTCATTGTAAAATAATGCTTTTTCTAAACGTCCCATCCCCCATTTATCAAATAAACACACAGTCTTCAATCATATTGGCATCATACATTAAGCCAAAGGTAAATTTAAAAACTCTCAAACCTTGTGGTATAACTTTTAAATTGATACATTGTTTCAAATACACAATTTCCATTTGCAAACTTTTGTATTTAAAAAGTCTCTTTTCAAAGAAAATAATCATGTCCTTGAGTGAACCAAAGTATCGAACATTTCCTGCTACCTAATTTGTGTGACCAGAACCAGCCATATCTTGAAAGTCAAATGCTTTAGAAACTAAAGCACCAAATTTACCATGAACATCATGCTGAACACTTCTAAGGATAAAATCCATATTACAGCCCTTTGTGTGGATGAAAAATTGATATTAAACCTCATTTCTGAGGAAAAAAAGTGTATCAGTACCTTTAGTTGCCTTTGGAGACCTTTCAATAACGTCAGAAACATCTTTGCTGATAGAATTCATGTCTAAACCATGGCAAATAGCTTTATTGCTGCCTCTGCGAGTCAGATATCGACCATGATGAACATCAGCTTCCACAATGATATCACAACACTATCTAGAGTTGCCAGTAGGCAGCATACCCTGCCTAAATAGATGTTGGTTACCAGGCAGCCAGAGGAATGAGTGGAAGACACAGGTACACTGCAACCAGCAGAAACAGCCAAATTAGCCTCTTTGGAGGTCAATAATTCAATAAATCTAGTTAATTACCCCTTGAGAACTGCAACTTCTTCCTTAAGCTTTTGAAGATCTATTTCTGATGCAGTAGTGTTACGTGATAGGACATCAAAGTTGTCCAAGGAGTCCATGTTGGCTAATACCACCAAAAAATATTACAAAATCCAAATATCTGGTGCAGTAGGAATAACAGAAGACCAGGAACCAAACAGAAAACGCAGCAAACAAGCCTGTATATGAACTCCATTTATTGCAGTAAAAACACAAAGATTAAGCGCTTTCGCCTTTCACATAGAAGACTTCAGAAGAATAAAGCACACTGATTCAAGAACCATTTTTATACCAGAACATGTTACATCATGGATAAAACTGAGCCAATGGTATTGTCAAAAAAGCCTCATGTAAAATGGTCACATGAGCAATATTAAATACACAGGATGTTAATATTCAAGCCAATTTAGCTTTTTACAAATAAAACACTATTATATATTAAATACCTTCAGCATATGTTTAAAAATGCAGGCACAGTAATGCATGTAAAAATGATAAAATACTTAGTTTCATAGATTTTTCCTTCAGGGCTGGAGGTATTGTCAAGGAATCATTTATACCTGGTGGAAAATTAGTTGCTTGTCTGAGTTGCCAAACCAGCTCTTTTTTACTTAATAAATTCTTCCAGTCACCCCCCCCCCCCCACACACACACACCAAATCTATGTCCACAGCATCCAAAATACCAATTTTAAAACCTTTAAAATTATAACAAGTGAAGGAATGCCTATATAATGCACTTGTATCCTTCTTGTTTTTAACATCATAAACGTGCTCATAGAATCTGCTTTTCAACACCCTCTCCATTTTCCCAACATAGAATCCGTTGCACCTATCACATAGTGCAAGGTACACCACTCTGGTGGTAAAACAATTTCCTTTCTTGAATATAACCTTAGATGCCATCTTATTAGCTAGGTGGGTTTGAGGTGCTTTAAAACTATTAGTACAGTGAGAGCACCTCCCACAAGGTGTTGTACCACAACCACCTTCTATCGGTAAATTCAGCTTGTTTTCCATAAGATGTTTAATATTCATGCCCACCTTGTTGATAACAAGTGGTTTATCTCCCACTGCAGTTAACACATCTTTATTTACCCTAATATACTCCATTTCTTTAGTAATATGTTTTTCACTTCATATGATATAGGACTGTATTGCACTATACATGCATGCTCATAACTCTTCGTTTCACCAAGATCTGTGGAAGCTATATTAGTTAATGGGTGGTTTCCTAACAGGGGCTTATATTTTTCCCCCATCCTATGTAAGCCTCCTCAATAATTTGTTCCACCATCGTATCTCCTTTCTAAAAACAGATCTCGTAATGTGAAAAATTCCTGCTTCACATCACTCAATTCTGAAGTCATCTGTGCAATTCTTATAGCCTGGCTGAAGTTATGCATGCAATTCTTATAGCCTATCTGAAGTTCCCAAACAGATGGTGGAACAAATTATTGAGGAGGTTTACATGGGATGGGGAAAAATAGGGGCTGACAAAACCCCAGGATTAAATGATGTTGTCCCTTTAAAACCAGCTCTAGCAAAAAGCAGGGTAAACTACTGATTTTTATTGGTTCTGCTGTACTATATTAGATACTATGTTTTTACTAGTGTTTTCTCATCTAATGAAGGGATTTACCCGAAAGCGCTTATGATACTGCTTTTATTGTTTTAATAAAGTGAAGTTGCTTCATACACAGCGTGGTAGTACTTGCCTTATTTTTGAATTTACTATTTGGATTTTTTGGCAGTACTTTCAGTGAAGGAGTCCTTTACTTTTTGTTCTTTACTTTGCTGTTGTTTTATTGGACTCCAGACACCCAAGGCTGACCAGCAGACTGAGGACGTTGAACTTGGCTATATACCACACAAGTATCTCATAACCATGACTACTAAATCTTTTTTGCTACAAAATCCACTGTTGGACATGGACATTTGGACTTCCACTCTTCTCTCTGATGCTACACAAGGGAGGCAAAGTGGTGAGACTGAATTTCCCATGTCATTGACAGCTTTGCAAGATACATTAATGAAATTAAAATGCCTACATGGCAAAGATTTTATTTTGAAGCTTGTCTTAAGAACAATATTGTGCCAAGAGGCTTACATGTTTTATGCATGCCAGCACAAGGGGAAAGTTCTCTCGAGTTGCTGGCTCACTGGCAGCATATTAACTTACAGACTAGTAAATCATACATGAATTTACTGACATCCTTTTTTCAACCTGAAGAGGATGCACTGTTAAAGAAAGCTGAAGACCTACATATTCAGCTGGAAAGAGACTATAAAACTGAATATCATAAGAATAGACTTGTGGGCATACTATGTGTAGCTTCTAACTATGATTTAAAACTTCAGCAAGTTAAGATAAAGAAACTACAACACAATTATCGCGATTTTTCATCAGGTAACATCTTTGTTTGGCCTCGCCCTCAAGAAAGAGCATGGAATGCTTCAAATGATGTAGCAGCCACACCTGCACCTAATCAACAGCATGAAAAAGAATGCTCAGACTTCGTAAACTTAAAGCAGTCTAACACTCTTCATTTACAGGGGCCTGTCTTGTTTAGTGCAAAAAATAATGAAACAGCATTTACTAATGTCACTGAGACAGTGACTGAAGGAGAAACATTTGTGGACATTAATCTGGGCACTACAGCTGGCCAAATGGATGAGTCTCGAAGCGACAGGCTGGACTTTTCCACAAAGGTAGCCAAACCAAAACAAAGTGCCAAGATGCCTGCATCTGTTGTTACACCTACTTTCTTTTCTCCCTCTTCTTTTTTTTCACATTACCAGCACCGGTGAAGAAGAAGAATTCTTGGAAGAAGAGTTTTTCACATCAGATGGACAAGGACTACAAGAGACGACAGACCTCCAACTGACTGTTGATAATGCATGCTACTTTTGCAATGTTCATAATATTTCAGGTATTTCTCTTTCTAAATTACAACTATCAGTGTTAAGCAAGGGCTTACATTTTGTACCCAGTACAGGGACAGATTTTTGTGCTCTAATACCTGAGCTGCTATACTTTAATGCTGAAGCAAATGTTTAATGACACTAACAGTGTTCAAACTCCTCATGTAGTGAAGCAACCTTGCACTTTTTCACCTATTTTAAATCCTACACTGTTGTTTGTTAAATCATGTGAATGTGAAATTGAACAGTATCTACAGAATACACATAGATCTATGTATTTTAACTTAGACCAACCACATAGAAATGCACTGCAAGAGTTAAAGAATAATAACAACATAGTTATAAAATCTGCTGATAAGGGTGGTGCTGCTGTTGTACTTAGCAAGGAGTTTTATAACACACAAATAGATTTGTTGTTAGCTGACAAATTGACTTTTCTTCAGCTGTCACCACTAATGGTGAATTCTTACATACAAAGTGCACAAATCTTTATTTAACATGGAAAAATAACTGGTCTGATAGACCATGAGCTGCTGACATTTTTATATATACAACATCCCACCATCCCAGTTTTTAAAGCCTTACCAAAAATTCGTAAGGCTCTCAAAACACCACCCATGAGACCTATAGTATCGGGTAGGGATCGGTCTTCTTCTTCTTTCGGCTGCTCCCATTAGGAGTCGTCACAGCAGATCAACTGTTTCCATTTCTTCCTGTCCTCTGCATCTTGCTCTGTCACACCAACCACCTGCATGTCCTTTCTCACCACATCCATAAACCTTATCTTAGGCCTTCCTCTTTTCCTGTTACCTGGCAGCTTCATCCTTATCATCTTTTTCCCAATATACCCAGCATCCCTCCTCAGCACATGTCCAAACCAATGTAATCTTGCTTCTCTGGCTTTGTCTTCAAACCTTCCAACCTGGGCTGACCCTCTAATATACTTATTCCTAATCCTGTCCATCCTCGTCACACCCAGTGCAAATCTTAACATCTTCAACTCTACCACGTCAAGCTCTGACTCCTGCCTTTTTGTCAGTGCCACTGTCTCCAACCCATATAACACAGCTGGGCTCACTACCCTCTTGCAGACCTTCCCTTTCACTCTTACTGGTACTCGTCTATCACAAATCACTGCTGACACTCTTCTCCACCCACTCCATCCTGCCTGCACTATCTTCTTCACCTCTCTTCCACACTCACCATTACTCTGAACTGTTGATCCCAAGTATTTAAACTCATCCACCTTCGCCACCTGTACTCCCTGCATCCTCACCATTCCTCTATCCTCCCTCTCATTCACACATATATTCTGTCTTAGTTCTGCTGGTAACAGAAAATAGGTTCATAGATCGTAGATCTATGAATCTATGTAACAGAAAATATTTCTATCTGGTTAGAATGTACTCTTAGACCAATGTTACAAACCTTCCCTAGAATTTTGAAAGATACTGCTACATTTCTGGAATCATTGGGTGTTTATTTACAAGTGAACAGTGACATTTCCTACATGTTTGTTACCCTGGATGTAAAGAATTTGTTCACTGTTACAGAAAATCAATATGGTATTACTGCCATAGAATAAATATTGAACAAAAAGGTGACTACACATATAGATTAAAACATACGGTTATGTGCCTTACTAAGGCTAGTATTAGAAAACAATATTTTTCTTTGTCAACGTATTATTGCCAGAGACAAGGTATAGCTATGGGTACGCCTTTTGCAAACACATATGCTAACCTAGTCCTGGCACACTGGGAAGATAAGGTGATATTTGAGGCAGCACACGACTGGAAAGACAAACTTTTCTTTTACAATAGATTTGTGGACAAGGTTTTCTTTTTTGGGGGGCACTACATCAGAATTAACATCCTTTGTTAAGTATTTAGAGTCTACTACCAGCTTATTCAGATTCTCATTGAATTATTCCAGTTCAGTTATTGAATACTTGGATGTTAGTATTACTAAGAAAGAAAACGGGGAGGTAGAGACCTCACTATATAGGAAGCCTTGTTGGACCAACAGCATGCTTAGATATGATAGCATGCACCCTAGACATGTATTCCAATACATAGTCAAGGGACAAGTCTGCAGAATATCCAGACTTTGTACGAATAAAAATTCCTTTATACAGGAATTGGACTCTAAAGAATAATTTTCAAGCAAGAGGTTATAGCAACTTTGATAGGCATGGCTGATGTATCTATTAGGGCCACTGTTATAGAAAAATTGGGGGTGGTAATAAATTCTTGCATGGCACTAGTTGTCATCCCCCCATTTATTAACTTTTTTGCCTTATGCGGAACTACTCTGTCTTAGTAAACTTTATAGTAACAACTTAGACTTTGAGATTGAAGCACAATACACAGTTGAACTGTTTATTCAAAGGGGCTATAATAGAATGGATGTTGAAGGTGCCCTGGACAGAGTTATGAGTTCTTGCTATAATACTTCTGAGGTAGTGGGTAAAACACGGGTTAAAAGAATGGATAACAAGGAAAATAATTATTTTCCTTTTTTCAATTATAATGTACCACATTTACAAAATTCTAGGAAGTTGGCAGGCGACAGAAAGGAAATTAATTTTGTCATGGATTTTAACGTCCTTAGTGAGAAAAGCACTAAAGTTTTGTATTTTTTCTGGCCTATCTTATTTAAGGATAGTAAATTGGCTAGAATTTTAAATGGGAAACCTTTGGTTTCCTTTACAAAATAACATAGTATAGCTGATATTGTGGTTCATAGTAGGTTCCAGATGCCAGATGTTAAGAGTTAGTAAAATGTTTTTTCTAGGTCAGCTACTTTTGTATGTGAAAATTGCTCTGTTTGTAATTTTATTATTAAAAGTTTTTCTAAGAGTAATGGAGTTAGTTTTAGTCATATTCAGTTTTTTTCTTGCAATACTGTTGGAATTACTTATATTTTAAAGTGTCTTTGTGAGAAATGTTATGTAGGGGGAAGCCAAAGAATGTTTAAAGTCAGATTTCAGGAACACATTAGAGATATAAGAAATGGTAACTGTGATAATCCTTCAGCAATTCACTATAGAAATTACCATTCGAGTAATTTCACAGGTCTTAAAGGAAGTATTTTAGAAAAAGTTAATACCAACGTGGATAAACTGGTTTCTGTGAAAGATAAATTGTTATACAAAGAAGCTATATTTATTTTAAAATATAACACATTGACACCTATGGGGTTAAATATTGAACTTAATTGGAAGTATTTAATTAACTGTTTCTGATTTGTTGATTAATTTATGGTTGTATGTATTTATCAAATGTTATTTGAACTTTGTTGTACTCCTCGAAGGCGTTTTTTGCCAAGGCACTACAGTGAGTAAAAGATTTTGGATTTTTTTCTGTGGCTGTTTGTCTTTACTTTGACTCTTTTCCACTCTAACTTAGCCACTAAGATCTTTTATTTCTTTTCACATCACTAATTTATTCTAATCTAATTTCTCAAGAATTTTGAAACCTTTGTGCATGTTATTGGTTAATACACTGGATATATCCAAGGCATTACTCTACCATTGTAATGTTTAATTGCCATTTATGTATTACTGTGCTCTTGTCTATTTTGTATGTCTGGTCAGTTTTTATCAAGGGCTGAGACTCAGATTGATCAGATTTGATCAGTGCTCTACCCCAGTAAACAAATTCAAATAAATAAATAAATGTACCATTATACGCAATGGTAACTTTTCAAACTGCACCAGTTATGATTAAAACGTGGTCCTTCATAAGAAAATCATCTTTATCAACCCCTTTTTCCCATTTTTCTACATGTGGGCAGGTATCACAACTATCTCCATCTCTCTTGATTCAATGCCACTCTTCTAAGTTAACAGTCATGCTTGAGTGTTGCTGGTCTTCTCTTGTACAGTCCATTCATCTCTTTGCTGGATGCCCTCATCTTCTTCCTGTGTCTTCTTTGTCAGAGTATTTTCTGTTTTCCTGCACATGTGCTCGGACCACCTTAATCTCTTCTCCTTGACCTTCTCTGCAACTGGAGCTACTTGGACTTCTGCTTTGATGTCCTAATTTCATCGTTTCCACAGTGTACATCCTGCCACCTATCTAAGGCCCTTCATCTCCATCACCTCTTGCTTCCTCAACTGCTCCACCTTTACTGTCCAGGTTTCAATACCATACAATGGAATTAGTCAAACCACTGTTTATTACACCTTACTTTTCAACTTCTTTGGCATTCTTCTTTCGTAAACTGCCACTGACACACTGTGTCAGTTGGCTGCAGCCCCTCGGATGCTAGCTTTGACCCTTGACTCCTCATTCACACTTCTCCTACCAGACACTTGAAGCTGTTAACCTGTTGCACTATATTCCCTTATATCTCAATTCTCAGCTTCTTCTAGTTTCCCCATTTGTTGCCATTACAACTACCTTATCTTTATTGTTTCACAGTGTTTCATCCACACAGTAGACATAATAGTTAAAGATTTTGCCTCCCATGCACAAGGTACGTGTTTCAGCCCTGGACTCTGGCTAAATGCCTGTGCAGATTTTGCATGTTCTCCCTGTGTTTCTATGGAGTTACTACCACCTCCTGAAAACATGCCCTATGTTTCTCCACCTCAAAACTCACCCAAAAATTGAGTTTGTGGGCAGCAGCACAGACTCTAGATGATGCCTATGGAAGAAGAATTGTAGAGACCAGCTGCTTTGGGCACCAACTGTGGTGCACAATATCCAATATGTAAGAGAAAATACAGTAGTGAAAATAAACTTATATGACAGTAGCCTTAGCTACACGGGCTATATTCCGCCAAGGACAAACCAAAAGACAGCTTCCAAAAATTCATGGCACTATCCTCATGTTCAAATTGTTGGACAGCTTGAGCTGAGCTGACTAAAAGAGAAGAGAGCTTAGCCTTTCAAAGTGTTCATGCCAACAGAGAGAGGGAGGCTAAGCCCTGAAAGGACAATGCTATGAACCACAACAAAAAAAAAAAATGTCCACAATCAGGGTAAAAAAAACATAAAATGACATGGGTGATGGAGGGAGGGAGTGGCTACTGCAGATCTGAACATCTGCTGTTATAATAACTTTACTGACAACTGTACTACGCTCATCATATTGATCACTCCTCTCATAGCCTTATCTATATGGGTAGATTATTCTAGCTTACTGCCTTTGGAATGTAGAAGAGTCCAGAAGGTCCTGGAGAAAGTTCTTGGCAAATACTGATCTGAAGCTAAAAAAGAAGTCAAGCTTATAGTGCCTTGTAAAAGTATGTACAGAAGACAAGTAGTAGCTTCTATAATACTTCTACAATCCAACCCTTTCTAAAAAGCCAAGGACCTGGTAAAGTTGGCTTTGAGCTTGTTTGGAACAGATTTGTTATGGTGACTATAACAAAAGGGATTTACCTTAGATATCCATTTGAAAATATTTTGCTTTGACACAGTTGCCCCTTCTTATCTTCACAGGAAATGAACAACTGTTCTGAAAGATTTAGCTCTATGAAGATAGTAGCCGAGTTGTCTGTTGACATCCAGGGTATGGAGTATCCCTTCTCCCTCATTTTTAGGTTCAAGAAAGAAAATAGGAAAATGCATAGTCTGGCTTAAAGTAAACTCAGATACCACTCTAGACATGAAAGGATTAGTTCTCAAAGAATCCCTGTCCCTGTAGAAAATGATACAGGGCTGACGCATCACAAGTGCTTGCAGCTTAGATACCATTCTTGCAGAGGTCAGAGTAATCGCTAAAACTACCTTCCGTATTAAGAACCTCAAGTCAGCCGGGTTAGCTGGTTGAAATGGAGCAGGAGTTAGCTTCTCTAGCATAAAATTAAGATCCCAAGAAGGAACCACTAGTTTTCTTGGAGACCTCTTATGCAAAACCCCATTCAAAAACATTTTGACATGAAACTGCATTGAAAGAAAAAGATCCAAGGGCAGTCAGGCTGAAACAGCCAAGGAATTAACCTTGATAGAGGAATACGAAAGGCCATAGGATAGTAACTCTCAGGAAATAATGTAGAGACAGAGAACAACTACCCCTGAATGAGTGCTGGTCACATTGTTAGCACAAACTAGAAAACCTTTTCCATTTGTTAATATATGATTTTCTCACAGCAGACTTTCTTGCTTTTATTAGTACCTGCTGCAAGTTCTCAGTAAACAGGTGCCTAAAAGGATTAAGACCCTATCATCCAGGCAGTCAACTGAAGGTTATTCATATCAGGATGTATACAACACCCCTACCCTTGTGTGAGTATAATCAGTCTGTGAGAAAGCTTATGGTAATTGCCCATAGCTATTTTCAAAAAAGGGAGCACCATGGTTGCCCGGGCCAGATGAGAGTCACCACAATGATCTGAAGTAACTTGGATGTTATTGGAAACAGTGGAAAAGCACTAAGGATCATTTCTGTCTAAGGAAAAGAAAAGGCATTTCTCTTCCAGGCCTCCATGGAGTACTGAAACAAAATATTGCCAGTTGTTTCTTCAGAGAGGAGGCAAACAGGTCTACTCAAGGAACTGCCCACAGATGGATCAAATCTTGGAAGACACCCTCATTTAGTTTTCATTTATGAAGGTCTGCCCTGGTCCTGCTCAGCTTTTCTGCCATACAATTTTGCTCTAACAAAATGTAGGATGCTTACAGAGTAAGACTGTGATATGAAGCTATATCCCAAGAAAACACAGACAGTCTGCAAAGGGGGAATGACCTGGTTCCCGTTTGCTTGTGTATCACATGACTGAGGATCTGTAACAACCTCAAGAGGTCAAAGATGATTCAAAGAGTTGAGTGCCTTAATCATGCATGGCAAGCACCTCCTTGATATTTATGTGCTTTGCATCCCACACACCCTGCACTTCTATCCCTCTTGAAACTGCTCCCCAAGCAAAGTCTAGGATGTCTGTGAGAAGTGACTTCTTTGGGACAAGGAGGGAGAAGAGGAGGGGCCTGAATTTAAGGATATCAGGTGTATCCACCAAATGACTTCTCTTCTGATAGACCCCAGCACTGGGATTAGAAAGGAAAAGGGATGTTGGTACTGGGACCAAAGAGACTTCAGATACCACTGTATCTTTCTCATGTGGAGTTATCATGAGCATCACAGAAGTCATGAGACCCGGAATCCTCGGGTATTAGTCCCAAAAATAAAAATGCCAGCACCTTGGAGAGTCAAACAAATAGGTTTATTTTGACTTCAAAAAGCAGATAGTTAGACCGGTTTCAGCTCAAAGCTTTCCTCAGTAATACATTGAAGTAATTGAATGAAGCCCTTATATAGCTGGAATAAGTAGATTCATGACCTCATTTCCTGTAGTTAATTAAACATAAGAATGTTATAGTAATAAGTCACAAATAATACATTGTTGGAATAACATCCATCTGTACATGAATTTCCTGTCTAAATGTCAATATAGCATAGACCTGTAATTAAAACAGATAAATTTAAGAAAATACAAAAGAAAAGAAAATAATGATTTATACAATAAGAAATAAGATTACTTACTGCAAAATCATAATTTGTCATTTAACCCTGGGGAAAAAAGTCCCCCTAGTTTGATAATCCACCTTCTCTCCTTTGTATTAAGAATATCGTGCCATCCTGATTTGAAAGAACGATCCCCCAAAATTCGATCAATGATTGTAAAGGTGAATCTTGCATTTGAATGTTTCATTGTGTGTTTATAAAGTGCATTGGTAATTCTGTGATTTCTAATGTCCCCTAAATGTTCCGAAATTCTAATGCGGAACTGCCTCGATGTCTGGCCAATGTAAAAGGCCTGACATGTGCAGGTGGCTAAATAGATTATCCAATCCGAACTACAATTTCCGAAGAAATTGATATCGTATACCTGACCTGTGTTTTTGCTGGTGAAACTCATTGTTTTGAAAATGTAGTTGCAAAAGCTACAATGGCCACAAGGGAAAATACCAATGAGCTTATCTCCAGTGAGTGTCCTTTGTGTATAGTTGTCATGCTTAGTATTTGTTGTTTTTTTGTAATGGGAAAAATGGGAACACAAGGATTTGCCCTTTCTATAGGAGAAGTAGCAACGTTCTCCTAAATAATTTTCTAAAAGGGGGTGCGAGTTGAGTATATTCCAGTGGTTATTGACAATATTGATCAGGTTTCTACTATTTCGGCCATAAGTGGTAACCAATCTGCATACGTCGGAATCATTAGTTTTCTTACTTTTTTTATATTCCAATAGAGAATGTCTGGGTATAGTATCACAAGTTTGGACCGCTGAGTTGATGATTTGTGATGAGTATCCCCTGGACAAAAATCTGTTGGTTAAATCCTGTTGATATTTGGTGAGGTCTTCCTGCGAAGAACATATTCTTCTTATTCTCATAAATTGGGATTTTGGAATATTTTTAGTGATATGTTTCGGATGGAAACTGTTAGCATGTAAGAGAGTATTGTACTGAGGAAATTTTCTATAGACAGATGTTTGAAGTGTATTATCAATCTGTCTTTTCAAATGGACATCCAAGAAATGAATTTCGTTGAGATGATGTTCTTCAGTAAATTCAATACCCCAAATATTGCCATTTAAATATTCCAAAAATTCCCTAAGGTATTCGTTGCCTCCTTTCCAAACCAACCAACAATCGTCCAGGTATCTCCTCCATATGTCTATTTCAGGTAAATATATATTGTGCATTGGATCGTAAATGATTGTTTCTTCTATGTATCCCATGAAGAGGTCTGCGTAGATGGGCGCGAAAGAGGCTCCCATGGCTGTTCCTTGTAATTGCCAGTAGCAATCCTGTTGGAAATAGAATACGTTTTTGGTCAAAATATGTTCCGCCATACATAGTATTAGTGTATTCATTCCTGGTGGATATAAATTAGCTTTGTATAGCCAGAATTCCAATGCCATTAGACCCGCCCAGTGGGGGATACTGGTATATAGAGAGGATACATCCAGGGTGCACATAAGCCAGTCCGTGTCCAACTGTGTGTCTGTGACTATCTGCAAGAATTCCGTAGTATCCTGTATTCTTGCACGAATAAATCTCAATAATGGTTTCAACTTTTCAGTAAGAAAGGCCGAAAGAGGTTCAGTGAGTGAACCGATGCCTGATACAATTGGTCTGCCCGGTGGTTGTTCTATAGATTTGTGAATCTTTGGTAGAAGATATAGATATTGTTTGGCAGGATCTTTAACTGTCAGATGTTTCTTTGTTTTCTCTGAAATTATACCATTCTCTACTGCCTCTTCAAGAAATAAGTTGATTTCAGTTTGAAAGCCAGGTGTTGGATCAATATCCATCTTCATATAGTGGTGGTGATTGGATAGTTGTCTGTAAGCTTCACCCAGATAGTAATCATTGTCCATAACCACAACCGCACCCCCTTTGTCTGCTGGAATGATAACAAGGTCAGTGTTGTTTTTAAGTTGTGTAAGGGCCAACTGTTCTTGTTTAGAAAGGTTATTTCGCATGATGTCTGTGGAACTATAGTGAAAATGTAATCTTTAATAACAGCCTGTTGAAACACAGAGACATGTTTATCCATTGGAGGTGTAAAGGAAGATTTGTGAAATTTGAAGTCAGTTGATCTTTGAGTGTCATTATTTGAATCCTGCTGTTGGAAAAATATTTTTAGGTTAATCTTTCTGCAAAATTCTAAAATGTCAGATACAAAGATCAACCTGGGTGAAGCTTACAGACAACTATCCAATCACCACCACTATATGAAGATGGATATTGATCCAACACCTGGCTTTCAAACTGAAATCAACTTATTTCTTGAAGAGGCAGTAGAGAATGGTATAATTTCAGAGAAAACAAAGAAACATCTGACAGTTAAAGATCCTGCCAAACAATATCTATATCTTCTACCAAAGATTCACAAATCTATAGAACAACCACCGGGCAGACCAATTGTATCAGGCATCGGTTCACTCACTGAACCTCTTTCGGCCTTTCTTACTGAAAAGTTGAAACCATTATTGAGATTTATTCGTGCAAGAATACAGGATACTATGGAATTCTTGCAGATAGTCACAGACACACAGTTGGACACGGACTGGCTTATGTGCACCCTGGATGTATCCTCTCTATATACCAGTATCCCCCACTGGGCGGGTCTAATGGCATTGGAATTCTGGCTATACAAAGCTAATTTATATCCACCAGGAATGAATACACTAATACTATGTATGGCGGAACATATTTTGACCAAAAACGTATTCTATTTCCAACAGGATTGCTACTGGCAATTACAAGGAACAGCCATGGGAGCCTCTTTCGCGCCCATCTACGCAGACCTCTTCATGGGATACATAGAAGAAACAATCATTTACGATCCAATGCACAATATATATTTACCTGAAATAGACATATGGAGGAGATACCTGGACGATTGTTGGTTGGTTTGGAAAGGAGGCAACTAATACCTTAGGGAATTTTTGGAATATTTAAATGGCAATATTTGGGGTATTGAATTTACTGAAGAACATCATCTCAACGAAATTCATTTCTTGGATGTCCATTTGAAAAGACAGATTGATAATACACTTCAAACATCTGTCTATAGAAAATTTCCTCAGTACAATACTCTCTTACATGCTAACAGTTTCCATCCGAAACATATCACTAAAAATATTCCAAAATCCCAATTTATGAGAATAAGAAGAATATGTTCTTCGCAGGAAGACCTCACCAAATATCAACAGGACTTAACCAACAGATTTTTGTCCAGGGGATACTCATCACAAATCATCAACTCAGCGGTCCAAACTTGTGATACTATACCCAGACATTCTCTATTGGAATATAAAAAAAGTAAGAAAACTAATGATTCCGACGTATGCAGATTGGTTACCACTTATGGCCGAAATAGTAGAAACCTGATCAATATTGTCAATAACCACTGGAATATACTCAACTCGCACCCCCTTTTAGAAAATTATTTAGGAGAACGTTGCTACTTCTCCTATAGAAAGGGCAAATCCTTGTGTTCCCATTTTTCCCATTACAAAAAAACAACAAATACTAAGCATGACAACTATACACAAAGGACACTCACTGGAGATAAGCTCATTGGTATTTTCCCTTGTGGCCATTGTAGCTTTTGTAACTACATTTTCAAAACAACGAGTTTCACCAGCAAAAACACAGGTCAGGTATACGATATCAATTTCTTCGGAAATTGTAGTTCGGATTGGATAATCTATTTAGCCACCTGCACATGTCAGGCCTTTTACATTGGCCAGACATCGAGGCAGTTCCGCATTAGAATTTCGGAACATTTAGGGGACATTAGAAATCATAGAATTACCAATGCACTTTATAAACACACAATGAAACATTCAAATGCAAGATTCACCTTTACAATCATTGATCGAATTTTGGGGGATCGTTCTTTCAAATCAGGATGGCACGATATTCTTAATACAAAGGAGAGAAGGTGGATTATCAAACTAGGGGGACTTTTCTCCCCAGGGTTAAATGACAAATTATGATTTTGCAGTAAGTAATCTTATTTCTTATTGTATAAATCATTATTTTCTTTTCTTTTGTATTTTCTTAAATTTATCTGTTTTAATTACAGGTCTATGCTATATTGACATTTAGACAGGAAATTCATGTACAGATGGATGTTATTCCAACAATGTATTATTTGTGACTTATTACTATAACATTCTTATGTTTAATTAACTACAGGAAATGAGGTCATGAATCTTCTTATTCCAGCTATATAAGGGCTTCATTCAATTACTTCAATGTATTACTGAGGAAAGCTTTGAGCTGAAACCGGTCTAACTATCTGCTTTTTGAAGTCAAAATAAACCTATTTGTTTGACTCTCCAAGGTGCTGGCATTTTTATTTTTGGGACTATCACACTTGCTTGCCTGGCACCAGCCTAACTTGCTAGCTACATCCTTACATTACAATCCTCAGGTATTCCCTTGCAGTTATCAAAGTCTAAGTGGAAAACCTTAGAAACAGATCTAGGTACAGATCCATTCTTTCTGTGGAAGAAAACCGCTTCGAACCAAGGTGTCTAACTGACATCCCAGGAACACAATCCTGTGTGAAGGAGTCAATCTCTTGGAATACCATCTGTTGTAAAACATCTCTCACCCAAGAGGTAGATTCTTGACACTTTGAAAAATACTCTGTAAAGCTAAGTAGGTCATTTAAATATGAAAACATGTGGAAACCCTGTAGCCTGCAATAAGCTATAGCTGGAGCTAGATAATTTGTAAACACTCTTGGTGCAGTGAATAGTCCAAAATTGTAAGGCAGAGAAGTGATAATGTGATCCAGACAAACAAAACCTTAAAGACACGTCTGAAGTCTGGATGAATAGGGATGTCATGACAAGTATCTTTTAAGTTTACTGCGACCAGGAAACTTGAAACAGGAAGAAGAGGCAACAGGTTGTGTAGCAACATCATTTTGAATTTGGGCACTTTCACAAACAGATTTAAGAAAGAAAGATTCAGAATTGGTTTCCAAGTATTTTCTTTCTTTGGTATTTGGAACATCCTTGAATAAAACCTCTTTCCCACCTGGGAAGAAGGAACTCATTCTAACATGCCTTGGGACAACATGTGGTTGGGAACCAGTGAAAACAAAAGTGTCTGATCTGGAGGATAAGGAATGGCTCCCTGGAAAGTGGGCACTTTCCTCCTACTGCCATCTGTAACCTTGATGAATGATTTCCGGAACCCATTTGTCTGAAACTATCTGTTGCCAAACAGAAAAATGGAGAATCAGGCTTTCTGGAAGAAAAGGGGGCTATGGTGGGAGGAGGGGGGGTCACAAGGTCTCTTGAATAGTTGTTTAGTCTTGGACTATCCTTAGTTTTTGGTAGGCTTGGGGTCTCTTTTTGGAATTTTTGGAACACCTTTGCCATTTCTTCTTTAACATCTGTTGATCAGTATTTTGTTGAGACTATTTATTCTCCTTTTTTGACAAAACTGGATAAGAAGTTTGAAATTCCCTTAGAAAATTTGGAAGAGGAGGGCTGAAAAATCTTACAGATTACCTGGTTCAGTTTATCACTTTCATCACACTTTTTGATCACCTCTGCAGCTGAGGGGCCAAACACTAATTCTCTGTACAAATGTGAATATAAAATCTAATTTTTTGCATCATCTGGGAGGTTCTAAGAATGCAGCCATGCAAACCTCCTCAAAGCAGTACCAGTGTCCACAGCCCTTAAAAAAGTATAAGAGAGTCATGCGCACCCTATAAACAATGTGTAGTGGCCTGTGCAATAGAAAAAGTTATTTAAAGACAATTCTTTCTCACAAGAAGAAACTGCAGATAAAACAGTCCTCATACTTTCATAATTACTAAGAAAAAGCTTTAACATATGAGCCTGGCAATTCAAAATTCTGAAAATCAAAGGTGCCGATATATATACTTTAACCCCATCCTTATCAGAAAGAGTAGGGTCAGAATTAGCAAAGTGCTTAGCATCAACTAAAGCTACAGCTGCTCGGTCACGTTTGGGAATAGTATATAAAAATGTAAAAGGACTATGGAACTTTATACATCCTACCTGCATTTTTAGAGGCAGCTGCCTCACTATCAGGAAAATTACAGGCAATGACACACACATCCTCTAAAGCAGACAGAACACAAAGTATGGGTGTAGGTTCTGGAAAATCCTTCTGTAGCTACTCATAGCATTTTCTGAAAGACTGTAAAGCTTCAGTGTTCTCTCACTAAAAACACTGGTACATTCTAGCAATAATCTCAGACACAGAGAAAGAGAAACCTTCACAGGGAGAATCAGAAACCGATTTTTCCTCCGAGTCCGAATCTGAAATCTGAGGAAAAAAATGCATCTCTCCCTTCATCTTCCTGTTCAGATTTGGAATCTTGAATCTCTTCAAGTGATGAGCTATCCCTCTTTTACCTTATAAGAAGGATCAAATAGCCGGAATCAAACCCTGAGCCAGACCTAGTAAACTAATCCAGGCCACAGAAATTTGAACAGGAGTAGATACATGCTTAGTTTTAGGTTTCTTTTTGATGGGAGAAAATGGGATCAGCTGTGTTACTAATGGCAACAGCTTTCCCAGTGATGGCCATAACATTCCCTTTTTCCAAAATGTTTTTATTCATTTTATAACACAATAACTTAACACTACAGTAACAACATGGAAGTCTTCCTAGTTCCCTTTCCTGGGGCTAACAAGAGAGGCTCACCCCAACAAATTAGAAGTCTTTAAAAGTCACTTTTGTGACAGAACAGTACAGTTCAAAGCATTTTAAAACACTTTGTCAGCCTCCAAAAAGTAAAACAAATACACTTTCTTCACAGGAAAAAAAAATGTTTCTCAGTTACTTTACACAGTTTTTACACTCCAGGAAAAAAAGTACTCCATTAAAACACAAAATTCCTAGTTTAAATAACTTTGTTGAAGAGGAAAATGCTAAAACAGCAACAATACTTAGAACATGGAAGATTTTTCCCCCAAGGGAACTTATCTCCCCAGTACAGGACTAGCACAAGCTGATGGATGATCCTCACAAGCTTCAGAGGAGCAAAATCCTCAGTGGCAGTAAAGCTCTGAAGGATTTGGCTTCCAACCTTGTCTTTTGGTCAGCTCAGCTTGAGCTACTTGACAGTTTTGGCACATGGGAGGTGCACTGAAGATTTGGAAGCTGGCTGGATGTTATATCCTTGGCAGGATGTAACCCATGTTGCTAAGGCTAGTGCAACAGTATAAACTTCACAGATCACACTATGTGCTGTGTCAGGGCTAGCCATTCTATGGTGTACAAATTTGGTCTAGGCGATTTGGTCCTTTATAAGTAACTCTAAGAGTGTAGTATGTTCTACATTTAATACTTTCTAAAAAAAATAAAGCAGATGACTGCAAACTAGGAGCCATAATCAAAACTCCTAACAATGTGGACATCCTACAAAAGGGCCTCACTGAGAAATATGCCTCGTGTCAAAGCCATGGCCTCAAGCTCAATGCCAAAAAGTGCACTGTCATCCCTTTTGGTAAAAACTCTGTACCCACGATCTACCACATAGGCGGTAGTCTACTTAACACCGAAAGTATGATAAGAGACCTTCGGACACAGGTGGACAGTAGTATCTCCTTTGATAATCACATCACCACAGTAGTCAGGAAATCCTTCTATGTGGCACACATCATCACAAAAGGTTGCTCATCCAGGAAAAAAAGAGGTCATTGTTCCCCTCTACTCATCACTCATTCGACCCATTATAGAGTACAACGTCCCTTTTAGTATATACCTCACAAGACATCTACAACAACTGGAAAGGCCACAGAAATACCTCACAAAGAAGATTACTGGCCTCAAACAGATGCCCTACGCAGACCATCTCAAAATACTCCAGCTTTACTCTGTCGCATTTTGCCTACTCAGAGGCGATCTCTGTCTAACATACAAAGTTATGTCAAACCCAGAGCTGTTGGACATGCTCCATGTAAATAAAACCCAATCCCTCTGAACTACACGCTCTAGGGACCTAAACCTTGTCCCCACAATAAACAGAACATGCTGGAGGAATAGATTCCTGTCCCAGAGACTTCCCATACTATGGAACAAACTACCTATCTATATCAAACAAAGCTCCTCATTAGCACTCTTCAAGAAAAATCTTGATGATTGGATGGGAGATAGGAAATTCACCCCCAGGATCACTTATGTGGCTCTGCTTGACAGGGGCACAGGAAAATAATTTTCTTGGATGGCAAACGCCAGGGTACCGTTTGGCTAGGCTTATATAGGCCCTAGGGCCAATAGCCTAGTACCTACCTATGAACCTATAAGTATATTTATACACATGAAGCTACATTATGAGGCTATTTATTACACTTAGACTGTATGATACACAGTGCATTAAATTAGGCTAGTGTTACATTAATATATTTTTGTGTTGCTGTAAAATGTGGATTACACGGAACATGAGCTTTAGGGCACATCAGGCAATAGATGAAAGTTCTATAAGCCACCAACTGAAGTTGTTGAAAGGACACTCAACATGAATGGAAAGTTGGAAAGTTTAACACTGCCATGCTATGGAAACAGCTGTGAAGGATGCGTTAAGGTGAAACAAAGCTTCACTGAAACTATACAGAGATCTAGATCCCTATGATACAGTGCTCCTAACATATTCAAAAGAACAGTCATTGTTCATTATAGCTCAAAGTAGGATCACATCAGCTTAGCATCAACCTATAGCCAATGAATTAAATAACAAGCTCTTCAAGTAACACAGTAAATGGATACATTATAGGCAAGCTAACAGGAATAGAAACAAAGACAGTCTTTACTTGAGAATCCGGTAGGTTGCTTTGTAAATTTCAAAGCAATATAACAATAATATATGTAAATTATCAGAAGGTAAATACAATTTGCCCTAAGATATATGACCCTTCTGTAATGATTAAGCTTTCTAATCATTTTTCATTTTAATACTTCTTTGTTAGTGTTAAAGATTAATAGAGGAGGCAAGAACAAGAAACGCTGTAAAAATATTTCCCTAAAAGCAATATAAAAAGTTTCAGACTCCCTACCCTATCACTGTGGTAAGGGAACCAACAAGTTACTTCCATGGTCCCATGAATCCGCAAAGACCATAAGGAAAACCATGTGAAACTTTTTTTTATCTTTCCCCACAGCAATAATGTTAACAACCACATGGAAAATAGACAATACTACTTCTTTTCCAAAAATCAGATTCACCTCCTGCCCATCAGAATACCAACTGCTCTCACTCATTCATCATCTCAGCAGTACACTGCAGGGAAATATATGAGGACTGGATCCTGTATATAATCATAAGTGGGTCCACCAAGTGAACTTCAGGAGAATATTAGAAAAATCAGCATTTGTACTGTACACACTCTAATTTTGTTCAACATGCGTTAATTGCTTTCATCCTTAAATGACAACAGACTTCATCAGAACAAATGAATACATGCACTACCCGAAGACAAATGATCAACAGCATTGTTAACAAAGGTGAAAGCAGGTAAGGCGAAGCAAAGCCATAACAACTTCACAATCCTGACTTAATGGTTACCATTCAAACTGGAGGTGCATATATACATGCATATACATATACAGTGGATATAAAAAGTGTACACACCTCTGTTAAAATATCAGATTTTTGTGATATAAAAAAATGAGACCACTATAATCATTTCAAAACTTTCTCCACCTTTAATGTAACCTATAACCTGTACAATTCAATTGAAAAACAAACAAATTAGGGGAAAAAAAATATAAAAAAAATAAAAAACATACAATAAGCTAGTTGCACAAGTGTGCACATCCTTAAACCTTTTGATTTAATTACATCATTCAGTCTTCTTGGGTACGAGTCTATCACCATGGCACATCTTGACTTTGCAATATTTGCCCACTTTTCCTTGCAAAAACGCTCCAAATCTGTCAGACTGCGAGGGCATCTCTTGTGCAAAACCCTCTTCAGGTCACCCCACAGACTTTCTATTGGATTTAGGACTGGGCTCTGGCCGGGCCATTAGAAAACTTTAATTTTCTTCTGGTGAAGCCATTCTTTTGTTGATTTGGATGTATGCTTGGGGTCATTGTCATGTTGAAAGGTGAAATTCCTCTTCATCTTCACCTTTCTACCAGACGCCTGAAGGTTTCGGGCCAAAAATGACTGGTATTTGGAACTGTTCATAATTCTCGCCACCTTGACTAAAGCCCTAGATGCAGTTGAAGAAAAGCAATCCCAAAGCATGATACTGCCACCACCATACTTCACCATGGGGATAGTGTTGGTGATGCGAAGTGTTGTTTTTGCGCCAAACGTACCTTTTTGAATTTTGGTGAACACATTGTCCCACATGCTTTTGGGAGACTTGATGTATGGTTTTGTAAATTTTAGCCAGGCTTGGATGTTTTTCTGTGTAAGAAAAGGCTTCTGTCTTGCAACTCTACCCCATAGCCCAGACATATGTAGAATATGGGAGATTGTTATCACATGTAGTACACAACCAGTACTTGCCAAAAATTCCTGCAGCTCCTTCAGTGTTGCTGTAGGACTCTTGGCAGCCTCCCTGACCAGTTTTTGGCTTGTCCTTTCATCACTTTTGGAGGGATGTCCAGTTCTTTGCAAAGTCACTGTTGTCCCATATTTTCTCCACTTTCTGATGACTGTCTTCACTGTGTTCCGTGGTATATCCAATGCTCTGGAAATTTTTTTGTACCCTTCTCCTGACACATTTCAACAATGACATCCCTTTGATGCTTTGTAAGCTCTCCGTGAACCATGGCTTTTGCTGTAGCAGGCAACTGAGTAAATGTCAGGAAAATCCTACTAGGACAGCTGAACTTTATTTGGGGTTAATCAGAGTCTCTTTAATTGAATGCAGGTATGGAAACAAGAAGACTGAATGCTGTAATTAAATCAAAACTTGCTTCAACAAAGTATTAATTTAAGGGTGTGCACACTTATGCAACTGGCTTATTGTATGGTTTTTATTTTTTATATTTTTTCCCCTAACAGATTTGTTTGTTTTTCAATTGAATTGTAGAGGTTAGAGGTCACATTAAAGGAGGGAAAAGTTTTGAAATGATTTATTGTGGTTTCATTTTTCTATATCACAAAACCTGGCATTTTAACAGGGGTGTGTACACTTTTTATATCCACTGTGTGTGTGTGTGTGTGTGTGTGTGTGTGTGTGTGTGTGTGTGTGTGTGTGTGTGTGTGTGTGTGTGTGTGTGTGTGTGTGTGTGTATCATCATCCTCTTTTGGCTGTTCCCATTAGGGATCGCCACAGCGGATCACCTGTTTCCATTTCTTCCTGTCCTCTGCATCTTGCTCTGTCACACCAACCACCTGCATGTCCTCTCTTACCACATCCATAAACCTTATCTTAGGCCTTCCTCTTCTCCTGTTACCTGGCAGCTTCATCCTTAGCATCAATTTCCCAATATACTCAGCATCCCTCCTCAGCATATGTCCAAACCAACATAATCTTGCCTCTCTGGCTTTGTCTCCAAACCTTCCAACTTGGGCTGACTCTCTAATATACTTATTCCTAATCCTGTCCAACCTTGTTACACCCAGTGCAAATCTTAACATCTTTAACACTGCCACAACCAACTCAAACTCCTTCCTTTTTGTAAATGCCACTGTCTCCAACCCATATAAAGTACAGTTTTGTACCTACCACAAATGTAGATGTTCGAGTGTATACACTGCTGAAGTCATTACACTTGGGTTATCCTGCCATCAGACAGTTCCCCAGTCGGCCTGAGTTCCAAAGTCTTGGTCCGGCGTTGGTTGCTGTCGCCTCCTCCCTGACGTCAGTGCGACAGGGGTATATAAGATGCAGCTGACGCCATTTTCTTCAGTTTTTCTTGCCCCAGAAGTCAGGTGCCTGTAAATAGGTAGGCAATTACAATTGCTAATAAAACATACAAAAGAAAAGCAAAATACAACTTACAGCTACCAGCAAATACTCCCCATAGGTAGTAAGGGTAGGAGACATAGGTACGTACCAGCCAGTAAGAGGGGAAGGAGGGAGGGTAACCTAGACTGCAGCAGTGTATACACTCAAACATCTACATTTATGGTAGGTACAAAACTGTACTATGTTCATCATGTTACACTGCTGCAGTCATTACACTTGGGTAGAATCCCAAAGCTGAGGTAGGGTGGCTGGTTCTATAAGGCATTAGGGGTGGCTATAAGGCCCTGCAGCACTGCAGTGGTGAAGCCAGCTCTGCATTTAGAGTATAGAGGCAGATGGTAATGCTTGGTGAAGGTATGTACAGAGCTCCAAGTTGCTGCTTCCAAAATATCCTTGGTAGGTACTCTCCTGAGGTAGGCAGTTGAAGTGGCTGTTGCCCTGGTGGAGTGAGATCTAATGCCGCTAGGTACAGGTTTTCCATGGTATGTGTAGCAGAACCATATACAATGTCCTATCCATTTTGAAATAGTCTGTTTTGAAATTGCTTTTCCTTGTGCTCCTGCAGCATATGCTACCAATAATTGCTCTGATTTTCTGAAAGCTTTGGTTTTGTCCAAGTAGAAGCGTAACTGCCTGTGAATGTCCAAAGAGTGCAGTAGTCTCTCCCCTTTATTCTGTGGTTTAGGATAAAAAGTTGGCAGGTGAATAGTTTGGTTTAGAGCCACACTGGATACCACCTTTGGCATAAACGTAGGGTTAGTTCTTAAAGACACCCTGTCCTGGTGGAAAATGAGGAAAGGTTCCACTGCCATTAATGCCTGTAATTCTGAAACTCTTCGTGCTGATGTTATTGCCAGGAGCAGAGCAGTTTTCCAAGAGATATATTTTAATTCTGCTGTGTTAGCTGGCTCAAAAGGAGGTAAAGTTAGTTTTTCCAAAACAAAGTTGAGGTCCCAAGTTGGAGTAGGTGCTCTACAGGGCAGTCTTATGTTTTTAGCACCTCTGAGGTACTGTTTTAACAGATGATTAGAGAAAATTGGTGGATCCGTGTTGTAGTGAGCAGAGATGGCAGAGGCGTGGATCTTGATGGATGAGAAATCAAAACTAGTGCCCTAGAAGAGGGTCAAGGCTGTGAGCTTGGTTCCAGGCACAGACTCTCTTCCATTTATCCGAATAAGCTTTCCTGGTACTAGGCCTTCTGGCCTCCAGAATGACATCCATAACAGCTTTGGAGAGAGGCATTGCTTGCTTGACTAAGGAATCTTCCATGCAACTAGGTTTAAAGTCTTTAGCTGGCTGTGTAGTATTTGATTGTTGTGCTGAGTCAGCAGATGTGGGATTTGAGGCAAAATCCAGGGTGGTTCTTGTGCTAAGCTCCTTAAAATTGGATACCAGTGCTGGTGTGGCCAGTCTGGTGCAATCAGGATCATTTCTGGCTCTTCTTGCCTGGCTTTTATGAGTACCTTTGGCAGGAGAGGTAGTGGTGGGAAAGCGTATACCTGTAGGTTCTCCCAGCTGAATGGGAGGGCATCCACTTTCCATGCTTGTGGATGGTAACTCCTTGTGCAGAATTTTTGTAGCTGGCAGTTTATTCGGGATGCAAACAGATCTATGTCTGGGCTTCACCATTTCTGCGTTATCATTCTGAATATTTGTGGATTCAATTCCCATTCGTGGGGATCCATGATGTTTCTGCTTAAGTCGTCTGCCAGTGTGTTTTTCTCTCCTGGCAGGAATTGTGCTTTCAGATGAACTTGAAGGTTTATAGCTGTGTTGCACAAGGTCATGGCCTGTCTGCATAGGGGGTAGGAGTGAGTGCCCCCTTGCTTGTTTATGTACCATATAACTGTGGTGTTGTCTGTCTTTAGCCGTAGTTCTCCTGGATGCAGCAGGTCCTTGAAAGCTATAAGGGCATTTTGTACAGCTAGCATCTCTTTTTGGTTGATGTGAAGATGCCTTTGTTCTGCGGGCCACGTGCCCTGAATACATTTGCCTGCCATATGTGCTCCCCAGGCGTAATCCAATGCATCTGTTGTCAGTGTTTGCCTAGCTGTGGGTTGTGTAAAAGGCTGTCCCTTGTTGAGGTGACAAGCTTGAGCCCACCATTGAAACTCCTGTTGAAGGCACAGTATTAGTGGTATAACTGTTTCCAAACTTTGACAGTGTTGAGACCATACATTCTTTAGGTACCATTGTAGTTTCCTCATATGCAGTCTGGCATATGGAATTAGTAGTATGCAGGATGCCATGTAACCC
Organism: Protopterus annectens; assembly: GCF_019279795.1. Taxonomy (NCBI): domain Eukaryota; kingdom Metazoa; phylum Chordata; order Ceratodontiformes; family Protopteridae; genus Protopterus; species Protopterus annectens. The sequence continues at coordinate 176,238,011 of NC_056729.1, read as the reverse complement.
AAGGCCTGCAGAATTTTTCTTGTAGGGAGTTGGGTCTTTGTTGCCATCAAATGAAAGTACTGAGTCAGTTGTCCTTGCTTGTCTAGCGTGAGATAAGCCATCTGGGCCGTTGTGTTCAAGCTGGCACCCAGGAATATAATCTCTTGTGAGGGCACTAGTTTTGATTTCTTTTCGTTTACTGTGTACCCCAGGCAACTTAATAACTTTTTTACAAACGCCAGATGCTTTAGAAGAATGTCCTTGCTCTCTGCTTGGATCAGGCTGTCGTCCAGGTACGGATACATTTAAATACCTTTCTGTCTGCAAAATGCAATTACTGGTGCCAGGCACTTTGTGAAGACCCTGGGCGCAGTAGATAAGCCAAAGGGCAGTGCAAAAAATTGGTAGTGCATTGGACCAGCTATGAATCTGAAATATCTTCTGCAGTTTTGTCTGATAGGGACATGCAGGTATGCCTCCTTGAGGTCCAAAGTCATGAGCCAAGCTTTCGTGCCCAGCATGGGAAGAAGCTGCTGTAGTGTCAACATTTTGAATTTCGGAACATCCAGGTAAGTGTTTAGAGAAGAAAGATCCAGAATGGGCCTCCAGGCTTTGTCCTTTCTGGGTACCAGAAAGAGTCTTGAGTAAAATCCTTGTCCTTGCTCCTGTGATGGTACCTTTTGAATAGCTCTCATATCCATGAGTGCTGTAATTTGTTTCTGTGCCTCTGCCCATTGATTTGGTGGCAGATTTGGCATTCCTTTTAACCTTGGCAGAGTGTGAAAGTGGAACCTGTAACCTTGAAATACAATGTTGAGAACCCATTTGTCTTTGGTGATCATTTGCCAATTGTGGTAGAAGAGTGCCAATTTTCCTCCCAAGGGGCTGCCAAGAGGGATTTGTTTGGCTGTAGTGGGAAGTCATTGGAGCTGCTTTTTATATGGTTGGAGCCTGTCTTCCCCTTCTTTCTGGCCTGATGCAACCCATTGTCGAGGCCTGTAAGGACCTTGTGTTTGACCTCTACCTCTTGGGCGTCTGTATCTTCCCTTTTGAGGTCTGCAACTGGAAAGGACCAATTCTTAGCTGGCCAGTTTCTGCTAAATCTAGGAGGCTGAACCTGTAAGAAATCCTTCACCGTTTGCATAGATTTTGCCTTATCCTCCATTTTCTTTAATACCTCTTCTGCCTTAACTCCAAATAACACATCCTGCTGCAAAGGTGCATCCAATAATTTTGCTTTAACATGATCTGGTAACGTATGTTCTTTTAACCAAGCATGCCTTGTAATGACAGAGCCTGTAACTGCTGCTCTGCAGGAGGCCTCTAGAGAATCAAAACCACATTGCAAAGTATACTTTCCCACTTGTTCAGCTGCATGCAATAAATCCTGCATTTCTTTAAAATTAGGAGGATCCGATTCTGGAAGCATTTTTTGTTTTAACTGAGACAGTAAAAATTGGTGATATTTTAGCATGTGAAACTGGCAATTTAAGGCTCTCATTGCTAAAGTTGCAGACGTATATGCTTTCTTTCCATATCTGTCTAATGCTCTGGAATCTCTGTCACAGGGAACTGGATTCTTGGTTGATGAGGCCTTAACTCCTTTGGGTCCCTGAGAAATAGTTTCATGGTCAGCTGCAGGGCTTTTATACAGAAATTTGTGTGAGTCAGGGACTCTGTAGTATCTGTCAGATTTAACAGGGGCTGGAGGTAAGGAATCAGGATTTAAGCTGGATTCAGTATACACATCATCCACAATATCTAACATTGGCGGAATAGCAAGGGGTCTGTGTTGAGGTAATAAAAGGAAGTCGCTGAGCCTTTTCTTGGATTCTGAGTAATCCTGGCATTCCCAGTGGAAATGCTCCCTCATGGTATGTAGGGTTTCCCCAAAGGAGTAGTCCTCAGGTGGTGAGGCTGATGGAATTGATTTCTCAGCATCAGAATCCTCATAAGAGGGTAAAGAGTATCCTAGGTCTGAGGATGAATCAGAAGAGATGGACACCTGGTCAGATGAGTCATAGTCTGCATCCTGTCTAGGCCTTTTATCAGGAGGGGGATGGGACCCCCTGATCAGAGTGATTAGGTCTTCGGCCATTTTGAGCATTTCTTTCTTAGGCATGGAGGCCTGTCCTGGAGAATGCTGTATTGTTTCTTTGATTTTAAGGGAGGCTTAGACTTAGCTGAGAGTTTAATGCATAACTGAGTAGGTCTGAAGACACCCTCTGAAGCTGTGGTTTGCTCAGCTACTCTGGATCCCTTTGAAAGGTTAGTCTCGGTAGGCTGAATAACTTGTGCGTCCGAAGGCCCAGCCATCTCCACGTGGGAGTCAGAGGTGGCCTGTGGTTCTACAGAAGCGGTCATCAGGGGCTGTAAAGGAGCCTCACTGAAAACCGGAGAATTGGCGACTGGCCTAGAAGAGGCTTCGTCGTCAGTTTTGGGCCTCAGATGCCTATCCTTGTCTTTGCGCTTTTTGTGTATTCCATTCGTAAAAAGTTCCAACGGCATGGTATAATTGAATTTTCTACCAAAATAATGTCGGGTAAAATCAAACAGACGTTTAATAGTGCACTTGTTAAACCTAACACAAAACCAATAACCAGTGACGTTGTGGTCTGGGCCTAAGCATGGGATACAATAGGAATGGAAATCCTTATGAGGTATTTGCTTCCCACAAGAAATACAGTTATTAACTTTTACTGACATCAGTCTGAGGCAAGAAAAAGTTTCAACGGGTACTTAGCTTTGTAGAAGACTTCGGTTCTGGATTCGGAATGAAAATCTCAGGAGACGGCCGACCGGCACTTGCGAACTGCTTTTGCTTTGGGCACCGCACGGCAAGAAAGACTGAAGAAAATGGCGTAGGCTGCATCTTATATACCCCTCTCGGACTGACGTCAGGGAGGAGGTGACAGCAACCGACGCCGGACCAAGACTTTGGAACTCAGGCTGACTGGGGAACCGCCTGACGGCAGGATAACCCAAGTGTAATGACTGCAGCAGTGTAACACGATGAACTGGTCTCACTACCCTCTTGTAGACATTCCCTTTCACTCTTACAGGTACTCGTCTGTCACAAATCACTCCTGACACTCTTCTCCACCCACTCTATCCTGCCTGTACTCTCTTCTTCACCTCTCTTGCACACTCACCGTTACTCTAAACTATTGACCCCAAGTATTTAAACTCATCCACCTTCGCCACCTCTACTCCTTGCATCCTCACCATTTTTCTATCCTCCCTCTCATTCACACACATATTTTTGTCTTAGTCCTGCTGACCTTCATTCTTCTTCTCCCTAGAGCATATCTCCATCTCTCCAGGGTATCCTCCACCTGTTCCCTACTCTCACTACAGATCACAATGTCATCTGCAAACATCATAGTCCACGGGGACTCCTGTCTGATCTCGTCCGTCAACCTGTCCATCACCATTGCAAATAAGAAAGGGCTCAGAGCTGATCCTTGATGTAACCCAACCTCCACCTTAAACGCATTCGTCACTCCCACTGCAGGCCTCACCACTGTCACACTACCCTCGTACATATCCTGTACCACTCTTACATACTTCTCTGACTCTCATGTCTTCCTCATACAATACCACAACACCTCTCTAGGCACCCTGTCATATGCTTTCTCTAAGCCTACAAAAACACAATGCAACTCCGTCTGACATTCTCTGTACTTCTCCATCAACACTCTCAGAGCATGAGTGTGTGTGTGTGTGTGTGTGTGTGTGTGTGTGTGTGTGTGTGTGTTTGCACGCGTGTGTGTGTGTGTGTGTGTGTGTGTATATGCAAGTGCAAACTACCAATGCCTACAGAAATATAAATACTCGTCAACTTAATAATTCATGTTTAGGACACACAGAGCATGCTAACTGGTGTACTCATGTTTATGGATGAAATATTTGCAGCAGCTGACCAAGACTTCCTTTTCAGTGTTTCTTTTTTTTTTTTTTTTTTTAATTGATCTCTCCCAAAGCTTTTGACACAGCAAACCTTGATTTTCTCATAAATTTCTTACTTCATACTTCAGCAATGAAACATCCACAACCTCCTGATTTAGCGATTACTTATCCAACAAACACTGCACCATCAAGGCTGGTATGTGCCTTTCTGCCTCACAACCTGTACACACTGGTGTAAACCTAGCATTTGTGGTTGGATCCCCGTTCTTTATCATTTTTATTAATAAGCTCCCCATACACTGCAGCATCAGCATACTCCTTTACATTGACAGTACAGTAATTTATAAATCATCTGCAATGTATGGCACTATGCCTAAGTAGGTAAAAAGAGACCACTAACAGCCGATCACAGATTCAACGATCATTCAAATAACTAGGTATTACCTTTCATCTCTCTGCAATGATGATCACCCACCTAACTTTACCTTACTCAAAGCTAAAATAAATATGGCTAGCAATATAATATGGTATCTATTAAAATTCCTAAATGGTGATGACAGAATCACCATCAACAAGAGCATTTTATAACTCCAACTAGAAAACAGCCTCCCTTAGTAGTGTATTACTGCACCAAGACTGCATCAGATCTACAGAGCTATTAAATCCCACATTCATTTTCTTTTTCCAAATTAACAGCACTACTGTCTTCCCCTAGCACAAGCAACCAGCCCTCATCTGTGAATGGTGAGACCTTCTTTACTCTCTTATACAAAGTGATGAATAACACTGGCATCCCACAACTCTCCTCCAAACTGACTATCATGGATTCGGCTTATGATCTTCACTTGTACTTGCACAACACGTCTCCATTAAACAGTGAACTTGCTGAAAATCTCAAATTACACCATTATTTCTACCATATTATGTGACAGCTGTTCACAGAAGCCACGACAGGCACATGGTTTGATGATTTAAGATCTAAAACCCATGTATACATTCAAGAGCGAGCCAAATCTGCCTGCTTCCAACACCCAGACAACACTTTTCATTCACTGCCAAGCATGGTGCCTGTTAACATTTATGTAATTAATATCCATCTCACCAGAAGAGTATAATATGCAATATGCAACATAAATTACAATATAAACTGCCTAAAGCCCTCACTACTGATCAAGCATCCCAAATTCAATTAATGGAATGGGTGCCTGATGGTGAGGCAGGACAAGATGGGTGTGCCTATTATGGGGATGGGGAACCATGCTGAGCAGTCAGGCACTGGGACTATTCCAAAGGCCAGAGTTCAAGCAGATGACAACAGACATAGGAGGAACAGAGAAGGCATGACCACCACTTGCAGATAATGACAGACTGGGGGGACAGAGAAGGCATGGACACTCTATGAGTTCAGGGTGGCAACAGAGGTGTACAGTCACTCCTCATTGCCTGCCCCGGTAACAGGTGACAGCACAGTGGATAAAAGTAGAACAAGTAAAACTCCTCACCCAGGCTGCATTATAATGGATCACTGACCTGCCCACTCTGCTTTGCAGTATTTGTAGGGACACACCCATTAGAGCTTGTTCGTGTAGGTTCTCCACATGTATACCATCCAAGTTTGCCCGGACTTATGAGGAATAAATTCGGAATAGTAAGGGGCCAAGCACAGAACTCTGTGGTACACGACTGGTGACAGGTCTTTTGCTAGATTTGAAGTCACACACTTTGACAGTGTGTGTCTTGTTGGTGAGCCAGTTGGCTACCTATCTGGTAATGTAGGGGTTAATTCACAAATGGGGGAATTTCTCTAGAATACCTGAGTGGTGGATTGTGTTAAATACCTTGGCTAGGTCAAACTAGGTGGTATGCACAGTCTTTCCTTTGTCCAGGGCCTTAGTGACTTTCTCAAAGAAGTCTACCTTGTTTAACAGGCATGATCTACCTTTAACAAAAACAAGTTGGCTAGGCTGGGTCCATAGTTTAGAGAGTATCTATGTCCTTGTTAATAAGATCCATAATATTTCTTTCCATGACCTGGCAGATTATACTAGTCAAGCTTATGGGCCTATAATTCCTGTGGTTGGTTGCTGATCCCCCTGTGTGCAAAGGGACTACTATTACTGTCCTCCATTCCTCCAGAACTTAGCCAGTTCACAGCCGTGGTTAAAAAGGGGTACAAGTGGGTGTGCAAGGTCATGTTTTAAGTTCTTTAAAAGGCAACCTGGGATGTTGTCTGGTCCCACTAATCCTGTGTTTATAACCCTGGAGATGCTGAGATGACCTACTCTCTTGAGATAATAGGCTGAGGAATGGTGGTAGGTATATTTTGGGGATGACTGGAAAGGACAGGGTGGTGAAGTTTCTCCAAATCTGTCAGCTTGCAGGTTGGCTGTTACTTCTAGTTGAGTATGGCTGGTACCATCTATAACCAGTGCAGCCCATACCTGGGTATTCCTTTTTAGATTTTGGACTAGTTAAAGAATGCCTTGGGATTATCCTTAGCTAGGGAGAGTATTTTTACTTCAAAACTAGCTTTGGAGGGCTTCAGAAGATCTCTAATTTGTTTGTTTAAACTAAAGAGGGATTTCTTCCTCTGCTGAGCCATTTCCCTCTTGACATCAGTTTCTTTTGTTTGTTGTATAGCCAGTTTATACTAGGGATCCACCAAGGTGGCTTGTTTTTTTTGCAAGACTTGGTTTTAATCTGGTCAGGTACAGCCAATTCCATACAACTGCTTAAAAGGTTAAACAGGGCATTGGTGTACACCTCTGCATAGAAGGATTAAAGGATCACAGGAGGTTACTAGTCTATCAACGCAGAGGTCATTTCAAGCCCATCCCAATGTAATACCATGCATACTCTAGTCAATGCCCAGGATTATATTTAGTAATGACTGCCTATTTCCAGGAGGGTTATTGGCACTATCCCTGGTAAGAATTAAAGATGCTCCATCCACTCATCCAGATTCCTTTTAACAGTGTCATAGAGGTGCTCTGCTTCACATGAATTGGCAGCCTATTCCAAGGACGCAGAAGTTGCTAGGAGACAAATCTGTCCCTCCAGCACGTCCTATTCAATTCACAGTCCATATTAAGGTCCCCGGAACAGGTAGCTCTAGTCCTATTTGATTTATGGATGTGCAGCAAATTCATTAGGTTTTGATCGGAGATTGCACTGTAAGTCACGCATAAGTCTCTCCTAAGAAGTCTATACAATACTGAGTATAGTGACAAGGACTTTAGTAGGTTTATATAAAGCACTTGCTGGAATCCCTTGATGATCTTAGCTAGAAACCTCTGAGGTCTCGCCAATTGCTGCAGGTGCTTTGTATGGTACATGCCAAAAGGGGAGTTGTACTCTATTATGGGCCTGATTAGTAACGAGTATAGAGGGGGTTATAACCTCCTTTGCTCTAAAAGAGATGCCTTTGTTAATCATGTGTACAACATAGAAAGCCTTCCTTACTACAGTAGACACATGGTGGTCAAAGCGAAGGTTACACTCTACTTGTGATCCTAGATCTCTAACCACTTCATATGTACATAGGGTATTATTGTTAATTTGAGAGTGTAAAGGGACACTTGTTTTATCAAAGGGAATGATAATGCATTTCTTTGCATTCAGTTTGAGACCATGACCAAGACACCAGTCACTGGTCTGCATAATATCCTCTTAAAGTATACTGACATCATTTGGGGATTCAATTACTGCACTCAGTTTGCAGTAATCCGCAAACTTGGTTAGCCACAGCCCCTCAGTTTTGGCCTGAACTTCTGAAAAGTATATACCAAACAGTAGGGGCCCAGCACTGACCCTTGTGCCAACCTGCTGATGACAGGTCTGCTGGTTGATGTGGAGTCATCCACTTTGATAATGTGTGACTGGTTTGTGAGCCACTTGGCAACCCATCTTACAACAAAGGGGTTCACATTCAGTTTTCTAAGGTTATCAGTAATGCCTTAGTATAGGATTGTGTCAAATGCATTTGTCAAATCGAGGTCTGCTGTGTGCACAGCCTGGCCCTCATCAATGGCCCTGGTCACATTTTCGAAGAAATCCACCAGGTTTAACAGGCAGGATCTACCCTTGACAAAGCCAAATTGGGTCAGATCCGGGGTTTGGAGGTCACCTATGTCTTTACTTATGAAGTCCATTATGATACGTTCTGTGGCTTTACAGATGAGGCTGGTCAGACTTATGGGTCTATAATTCCCTGGGTCTGTTGCTAAGCTACATTTGTGGAGGGGAATAAATTATGCTGTTCTCTATTCCACAGGAATAAAGCCTGTGGTTAGGTTGTGATTGAATAGGGTACTTAATGAGGATGCTAGTCTGTGTTTTAGTTTGTTTAGAAGACAGCCTGGGGTGTCATTTGTTCACACAGAGGCTGTGTTTTTTGCCTTAGACAAGGCTTTAATGACCTGCTCTTCAGATATGTAGGGTGAGGGAGAAGTTAGGGGCAAAATTTGTGGTATGTTTGGAGGGGATAAGGGAGTGAAATTTTCACCAAATCTGCCCATTAGCAGGTTTGCTATGACTGTGGGATCAGTGTGTGTGATACTGTTAGTCACTAGTTTGGTACATGCTTGGGTCCTACCTTTTAGGCTATGTACGTAGCTGTAAAAGGTCTTATGGTTATCCTTGGCTGTGACTGCTAATTTTTTCCCAAAGTTACCCTTAAAGAATGTGACATGTTGTCTTATTTGCCTCTTGAGGCTGAGGAGGGTGCTTTTCCATTGTTGGGGCCTCACCTTAGTTTTCTTAGACAGCAACTTTTTGTGTTAGTTGTAAAGTTTATTGATGCTGGATGTCCACCAGGGCGACTTCTTTTTATTTTGGGCTCTGGCTTCGATTCTGTCTGAAACAGTAGAGTCTATAAACACATACAAGTAGTTATATGGGGCTTTAGTGTAAGCTTTGGT